>NC_054709.1:16956142-17135544 GCF_016097555.1 Gigantopelta aegis
TCTAATAGACTGAGACTTTAACATCATGTCAAAAACCATTCCAATTCCATAAAGAGTTCAGTCTTAGACTCTAAAGCACGGGCCATGAATATACATAAACCGTCATTTCTGGTACTTTCCTTTATGTGGGGAAAATGCATATAAAAGATCCCTTTCTGCATTATGAAAAATGTAGCGGATTTCCTCTGTTGACTACGAGTCAGGATCACCAAATGTTTGACATCCAATACCGATGGTTAATTAATCAGTGTGTTTTAGTGGTGTCGTTAAACAAAACAGATTCGTCATTTCTTTGATTACTATTCCATTATGACGACAGTTTCTGTTTAAAACATGCAAAAAGGTACAATTTTTAACATACAAATGGCCAAAAAAAAGCCCATCTCGAAACCCCTTCAAAACCCTTTGAATCCGTCACTAAATGGAGGGCTATTTAAATCAAAAGTCAATCATCTTTCATGAATTTCATTTCATTTTAACTTAGTTTTATGCTTATATCCAATTAAGCACACTGTCCTGGGCACACAACTCAGCTATCTGGGCTGCCTGTCTAGGACCTTTCATGAAGATCAGACCGTGCTTCTAAAACGTTTACAGACTACACTCTAAACTAAATTAGAGCCTGAGAGAAATGTGAAGGAACCATTTCAATTCTATCCTGAACTTGCTTTGGAATTTCTCAGAAATACTGAATTTTATTCTACATTTTAACTTTACCTACCTGTGATATTTGTATTTCTTGCACAGCTCTTTTACATTATGTCTTAATTTAACTTTGATTGTTTTTGTGTTTTTTACAAATATTATATTGGTTTGATACCCAATAGCCGATGTATCCGTCCCAGGCAGCCCACTGGCGATGTCAGAGATATGGCCTGAGAGAGAGCCGTGCATGAACTACAGGGTTAAAGGGGAACGCTAAAAGAATTTAGATTACAATAGCCGATATATATTTTCGTGCTGGGGTGTCGTTAAAAATTAATTCCCCCATTCATTCTAATAGAGTCTGAACCTTTAACGTCATGCCAAGGTCATACAAAGTGTATGCATGTTACGTTATCAAATATTTGAGTCTAGACTAAGTTTTATAATGTGATGATATTAAAGATGTCAGTTCCTGGACTCTTAAACGTGTTATATATATAAGCACGGGTCATAAAACCAGTACAGATGAATCTTACCTTGTTGGATACAGGCGATGATCACTATCAAAAGAACCCACGTAAGTATGGTTTGCCACCGCATCGTGGCGGTTAGTTTTCTCTGTAACACTAGAAAACTAGGTGAGACGAAACACCTCGTCCTGGGGAACCTGTGTTCAAGTCTATCCTTTTTATAGCAGCTGTAAACTTCAGTACGAGGCTCATCATAGACGTTGCAGATTGATTCGCAGATCGATTCACTAATCCCTCATAAGTAACAGGTACAAACTTAGTTAGTATCGTACCTTGCCTACGTCGACAGGGTGCGTGCCAAATACGGATAGAGCTGGGCATGTCTCAAGATCATTCGACCAATCAAATGTCTCCCATATGGTCTTCCTCCTGTCCTGTGAGGCCAGTAAGTTAGGTCACTCTTTTGTTGAGGGGGTCAACGTGGCGGGGTCTGATCAATAAGTACTTTGTAAAGTTTCTACGTACAAATTAAGTGCGTTGCTGCAAATGCATTTGACATCGGTATTTTATTGCTCGCCTGTAGCAGCCGATACATTGCTTGTTCGACATTATTGACAGCATGGTTACTGAATGAATAAAGTGCAACGTTGTGTAAACGTGATGTCCCCATGACCATGATGACACAAGTGTGTACTCTTAAAATATTTGCAATGTCGCTTCAAGGTTAACATAATTCGTATGAAATCAAATCTGAACTACGTAACCCTTATCCACGACCAAAACAGTATCTCCGCACAATGCAGAGTCGAATGGACATTTGGCAAAATAGTGTGGTTGATTCCATGCCTCGTCCAGAGGCAGACAGCCATTCCTGGGGAGATCCTTTACTGGACAACACATCCTTCAAGCATCGCTCAAAGAGGACTGCCACTCCCAGACTACTTTACTAAATCAAAACTAGTACGGGATAGAACTCATTGGAATAAATACTGTTGTGGTGGCAAGCACTCATGATGTCAGGTCTTCGCAAAAAAGGTGATCAAACGTTTGTCTTTTTAAAATGTGTTGACGGCGTCGATTGCGCTGTGATTTATTCATCGGACTTGAGGCATCCCATACTGGCTCCCACCCAGTGTGAGCTTCCGTGGATCAGCGGTGAGATGTAAGGCTACTACACAGACTTCTCCCTCATGAACCACTAACAACTAACACTTAACCCAAACCAGGGAAAGACAGCTCAGATGAATGGGTCACGTGTCGGGGACAGCACACTTGAATTTTACTTGAATGTTGAATCGTACTTGAATGTAGACCGGCCTCGCAGGTGCAGTGGTTAAGTCATCGGTGTTAAGGCTGTTTGGTACTGGGTTTGTCTGCCCGTACCAGCTCCCACCCAGTGTGAGATTAACGACTCAGTGGATAGGTGTAAGGCCATGCCACCGACGTCTCTCTCACTAATTACAGCAAAGCAGTGCACCAACCCACGGTCCTGGACAGACAGTCCAGACAGCCGGGGAGTGTACTTAGGGCTAGGGCCTCCACGAGTCCAAAACTATTGGACTCGAGTACTCGAACCCGGGCCCAAGTACCCAACACTTAGATAATAATGAGACTAAGGAATAAAGTAAAATAGCATCATGCATTTTAATTCCAACGCTGAACATGGATGCCAAATCAAGCCATTGTATTCCCTTCATGTTTCATAGCCCTATAATGTAACGGGCGACAAGCATATGGTAAAATGACGTTAAAAATATAATTAAATGAGAGTGCACTTTCTTGCACGGGTACATGAGTCTTGTGAACGGACTCGGAGTCTTGCTAGACTCCGCCCGTGCCCGAGTACTCGTGGAGACCCTACTCAGGGCAGCGTGCTTGAACCTTGATTGGATATCTAAGCACGAAAGTAACTATAAATATATATCCCGTGTAGTGTGAACAGCAACCAGACTTTCGTATCAGTCGTTGAATGAATTATATAAGAAAGAAACTTGAATTAAAATCAAATCAAATAAATGTTATTCATTTACCGATCCAGATTGTTTTTATCTCCAACAGTTTATTTCAGTCTTGGGGTCTTTCTACTGAAAGCGTAATGATGTAGTGTCCTGGGAGTGGCAGTCGTCCTGTGGATGAAGCACCTAACAGCGATCCGTGGAAACAATTATGATATTGCAAAAAATCCTTTCGACTCTGCCTAGTAAGGAGGTACGATTTTGATCATGATAATGGTTTTGTCGTTCAGATTATTTCCATATATTTTTGGGACAAGACATCATACGTCTTGATTACCATAGTTTGACACCCACTAGCCGATGTATTTTTCGTTCTAGAGTGTCGTTAAACATTCATTCATTCATTCATTCATTATTCATATGTGTTGCGTTCTTCATTATTTCCGTTATATCTAAATGTGACAAGTTGAAGAGAAAACTGTATATAATAACCTTTCTGCATGATGTGATGGAACAGTGTTCGTTAAACCGGGGTATTTTTTATTATTTATTTAGTGGGGGGGGGGGGGGGCGTAGCACATGGTAAAGAGCTCGATTGATGCGCGGTCGGTCTAGGATCGATCCCCCTGTCGGGCTATTTCTCGTTCCTGCCAGTTAAACAAAACAAATTGTATTCTGTCACACATATAGTTTTCGACATGGTTTTGTTTTCCACAATGCCTTGAGATATTAATCTCATATTTTGTAAGTTGCTTAATCATGTATCGTACTGTTACAGACCAAGTTTGACTTTTATGGCGATCTACGCATTTTTCAAAGAGTTTTGGCCCATGAACTTGGAACATACGAAAACGTCCGAACACCCCCCCCCCCCCCCCCCCCCCCCCCCCCCCCGCCTACGCCACTGGTACTCTCAGAATGCTAGTTGAGTTTTATACTTCTACAGTTTTAATTCGCTTTGCTATTTTACTAACATGCATGAAATAAAGTTTACAAATGAGAAATAAGGTTATAAATGTCTGCTATGATTAAAAAACCCCACAGCTTTGCTAATTAGATGCATGAGTTATTATAAGAATATTTGTTAAGCTGTAAGTATCTCTATAGCCATGCTATGGTTTATCACTGAAGGGTTATTATGTTTTATAGAAATGTATGTTAATATTGTGTTTGCATATTAAATTAGAGCCTAATATTAGTTTTATTTTATTGTTTTTTCTGCGTTTCCTTGAGGTGTATTTACCTCCCTTATATAAAGCCATTAGCTAAAGGTACATGTACTTAAATGTAACTAACTTATTTGAAAGTAGCCTAATTATGACTTCTGTGTAATTTAGTTATATTATATTATATATTATAATTTATATATATTATATTATATTATATTATAATATTATATTATATTATATTATATTATATTATATTGGTGGGTTTTTGTTTTAAATAATGAATTAAATGATTGATTAATATTCAGTTGCTTAATGTATGGTAACTGGCGGATCCAGAAAATCCATTGGGGGGGGGGGGGGGGGGGGCATTGACATGAGGCGTAATGCCAAGGGAACTTTGGGGGAGATTTTGAGGGGGATAGCCCCCCCCCCCCGCCCCTCATTTGGCAAGAACATTTTTAAAAAGTACAACGCTTACACGCATTTACTCTCTCTCTCTCTTGTATGTTACTTTAAAAAACATTAATTACTTATTATTTGTAATACTGAAAAATTAAAAAACCTCTCTTACACATTAATCATCTTAAGGAAAAAAGTTTATTTTGTTTAACGACACCACTAGAGCACACTGATTTATTAATCATCGGCTATTGGATGTCAAACATTTGGTAATTTGATATATAGTCTTAGAGAGGAAACCCGCTACATTTGTTTCCCATTAGTAGCAAGGGCTCTTGTATATGCAACACCCCACAGACAGGATAGCACATACCACTGGTTGGAACGAGAAATAGCCCAATGGGCCCACCAACGGGGATCGATCGCAGACCGACCGCGCATCAAGCGAGCGATTTACCACTGAACTACGCCCCGCCCCTCACTTTGGAAAATGGCACAGAGACTGTAGTCACAGGAATTCTTTAAAATCGTAGACCCTAGTTTCAACCCGTGAAAATGAAGACTAAATCTACAAATCTGTAACACATTTGGATAAAATTATAATAGAGTGAAATTGGGAAATACACTAGAAATAAAAAAATAGACTAGAGCTCGCCTCCATAGCCGTTACTTTTCAAAGGTATGTGCGTTTTCAAAGCTATGAAAAATGCATTTCGTGGTATTAGAACACCAGGGCCCAATTTAACAAAACATCGTAAGTCTAGTTTTGTACGTAAACGTAAATCTACGACTAAACCACAATTCTTATATCTATTATAGTATAACAAATATAGTTAGAAATACACATATTTCTTCTCTCTTTTTTGTCCTTAAAATGTTCCATTTTTCTTAATGGTGTAATTTTCTTCAGAAGTTTGTGCACGGCAGGAAAAATAATCTCTTATTTCTGAATACACAGAATTTGTGCAGAACATCTTTTAAGGGACAATCTGTACATTTAATACATTTGCTCATAGTTGTACGACATTATAGGCTTGCAAACGAATCACTACGCATCTTTACTAATTTTGAGGGCAGAATGATGGAATACATGGTAAAAAGGTCTCAGGTTAGCACATTTTGCCCGCATATCTGTATCATTTTTACCCGAATTTGAGATTTTGCTCCAGCACTAGGGGGTAGTTGCCGCCCCACACCCCCTGGCTCGTACGCTTATGCATTTGCTAAATTATCAGCAGCGGTGGAACCAAAAAATATTTAGGGGGGGGGGGGGGGTCACTAATGGGAAAAGGATGCATAAACCATCTTGTTACAAGGGCATCCTAATGACGGGGAGGGGGGGAGAGGGGAGGGGAAGGCACTGGAATATTTCTCAATGGACGGGAAAGGGGCACACACATTCTCTCTCTCTCTCTCTCTCTCTCTCTCTCTCTCTCTCTCTCTCTCTCTCTCTCTCTCCCCCCCCTGGGAGTGGCAGTCCTCTTTTGATCGGAGCAGGAAGGATGCGTTGTCCAATAACGGATATAATCGGGAGTGCCTGTCCTCCTATAGATGAGGTATTAGATGGAGATTCATGGAATCATCCACTATTTTGCGGAATGTCCATTCGACTGTACGGTGAAGAGATATGACTTTGATCGTGGATAAAGGTTTTGTCGTTCAGATTCCCTTAACTTCGTAAACTTGCCATATTGGATACTAATTAAATCAAGATATATTTGCTTAAGATATAATAATAATTTGTTATAGAATAAGTAATAGAATAACCTCTGCAAATTAGTTAAAAGTGACATAATTTGAAGATTTAATTTTTTCTGAACCGATCTTGCAGATATAGAATTTTTTTTTTTTTTAAATGAATTCACATCTCTCTGTGTCTCTCTGTCTCTCTCTCTGTCTCTGTCTGTCTCTCTCTGTCTCTCTCTCTCTCTCTCTCTCTCTCTCTCTCTCTCGTCATGGACCAAAACTCTTTGAAAAATTAGTAGATCATCATAAAAGTCAAACTTGGTCTGTAACAGTGCAGGATAAAGCTACACACAACATATAAGTTAAATATTTCGAGGCATTGTGAAAAAAAAAAACCATCCGGAAAACTATATGTGTGACAGAGAACCGTAACTCTGGACACAACTGCACGAGTCTCCCCTGGGTTGTCGTGCCGCGATCGGAGGCCGTCGGGCCCTTTATACTATAGGTCCTATGGGCAACCTAGGGAGACACCCAGCATCATAGAGGTCTATAATTAACGAGCTACTCTCGATTCACTAATATCAAAACCTATATTAGCTCGGCCATTTACCTTTCGACCGACCGTTCAAAATTGCGCCAAATTTCCTCAATCAAAATTGCGCACCCCTTTCTCTTTGGCATTAACGGCTCCATTCAAAATTCCATAGCACCACCACCACCCCCACCTGCCTGCTACCAATTCGATCGGGCTGCTGGTGCTCCCTTGCACCTGCCAGTGCAGGCGGTCCCTCCTCTCCCCTCCCCCCCACCTTTCCTGTCATGGACGGAGGAACCGGCCAAGGCCGGCTCGTGTGCCCACGACAGGCGTGCGCTACAACAGCTTGTTCTGAATGTGCACGTAAAACCCTATGACATGACATGACATCTGGACGAAATATGTTTACACCGACACTGTCTAAACCGGCATATTTTATCTGTCCAAAACGAATCCGGTTTAGACACTAGGACAATCAGAAACATGTATAATATACAGCCACTTATATTTTATTTAGACAAATATATTTAATATGTAATTACAGTCGTTAAAAAGTCTCTGTTAGTTGACATCAATTTAACAGTCGCTGAAAACACATGATAGTCTTTGTAAAAAATATAGTTCCTAGACAAAGACATAGTTAAAGTCTGTTTTGTTTAAAGATACCACTAGAGCATATTGATTTATTAATTACCGGCTATTGGATGTCAAACATTTGGTAATTTTGATATTGTCTTAGAGAGGAAAGCCGCTACATTTTGCCTTGTTTATATGCACCAACCCACAGACAGGATAGGAAATACCACGGCCTTTGAAATACCAGTCGTGGTGCACTGGCTGGAACGAGAAATAACCCAATGGGCTCACCGACGGAGATCGATCCTAGATCGACAGTGCATCAAACGAGCGCTTTACCACTGGACTACGTCCCACCCCTCCTAGACAAAGGCATATGTGCCTATTATTAAAACTAGTAAAAACTGCATTATTACATATTCTTCCGATACCTCTCCATTTAAAAAATTTTAAAAATATTTGTTGGTCTTATTTCGTATTTTATCATTTTATCCCATCCAAATGGAAGAGTGTGTGTGTGTGTGTGTGTGTGTGTGTGAGAGAGAGAGAGAGAGAGAGAGAGAGAGAGAGAGAGAGAGAGAGAGAGAGAGAGAATGTGTGTGCCCCTTCCCGTCCATTGAGAGATATTCCAGTGCCTTCCCCTCCCCCCACCCCCCGTCATTAGGATGCCCTTGTAACAAGATGGTTCATGCATCCTTTTCCCATTAGTGCCCCCCCCCCCCCCCCTAAATATTTTTTGGTTCCACCGCTGCTGATAATTTAGCAAATGCATAAGCGTACGAGCCAGGGGGTGTGGGGCGGCAACTACCCCCTAGTGCTGGAGCAAAATCTCAAATTCGGGTAAAAATGATACAGATATGCGGGCAAAATGTGCTAACCTGAGACCTTTTTACCATGTATTCCATCATTCTGCCCTCAAAATTAGTAAAGATGCGTAGTGATTCGTTTGCAAGCCTATAATGTCGTACAACTATGAGCAAATGTATTAAATGTACAGATTGTCCCTTAAAAGATGTTCTGCACAAATTCTGTGTATTCAGAAATAAGAGATTATTTTTCCTGCCGTGCACAAACTTCTGAAGAAAATTACACCATTAAGAAAAATGGAACATTTTAAGGACAAAAAAAAGAGAAGAAATATGTGTATTTCTAACTATATTTGTTATACTATAATAGATATAAGAATTGTGGTTTAGTCGTAGATTTACGTTTACGTACAAAACTAGACTTACGATGTTTTGTTAAATTGGGCCCTGGTGTTCTAATACCACGAAATGCATTTTTCATAGCTTTAAAAACGCATATACCTTTGAGAAGTAACGGCTATGGAGGCGAGCTCTAGTCTATTGTTTTATTTCTAGGGTATTTCCTAATTTCACTCTATTATAATTTTATCCAAATGTGTTACAGATTTGTAGATTTAGTCTTAATTTTCACGGGTTGAAACTAGGGTCTACGATTTTAAAGAATTCCTGTGACTACAGTCTCTGTGCCATTTTCCAAAGTGAGGGGCGGGACGTAGTTCAGTTTGATGCGCGGTCGGTCTGCGATCGATCCCCGTTGGTGGGCCCATTGGGCTATTTCTCGTTCCAACCAGTGGTATGTGCTATCCTGTCTGTGGGGTGTTGCATATACAAGAGCCCTTGCTACTAATGGGAAACAAATGTAGCGGGTTTCCTCTCTAAGACTATATATCAAATTACCAAATGTTTGACATCCAATAGCCGATGATTAATAAATCAGTGTGCTCTAATGGTGTCGTTAAACACAATAAACTGTTTTCCTTAAGATGATTAATGTGTAAGAGAGGTTTTTAAAAATTTTCAGTATTACAAATAATAAGTATTTTTTTTTTTTTAAAGTAACATAAAATTTTTTTTTGAAAGTTCCACGGCAAAAGAAATGCCGTGAAGAATTGAAAACATAGCGGTAATCAACGGGGCACTGCCGATTGCTGTGGTTCATTACCAGGGTTGCTGTTTTCCGTCTAGTCTGAGATAAAGCAGGCTCCGTGGTCTAGTAGATAAGCTGCTGGACAATCAAGCTGACGACTGTGATTCAAATCCCGTCAAAGTTGGTTTACACATTCATTTATCTTGCTCATCTATTCTTGCCTATCATTCTCATTATATTAATATATATACTACTCAAAAGAATTTAAGGGTGAGACGATATTTTCGACATTATTTTCTGAATGTCAATTATATTAGCTAGACCATAATGTCACGCATGGTATTGTTCCATTTTGACGAAAGTGGGTCTAAGCAACCCATAAATGAATTAAAATCCACTGTCATTGACACTGTTGACTAGTTCTAATGGCGAAAACATGCTTACATTTGCACGTAAATTAGGGCGAAAGCGAAAGGTCTGCTAAGTGCCCATAACTTGCTTTTTCACAAAGCGCTTCATTTGCACGCTTTGCATGTGTATTCCATGTTCCCAATGCTGAATTTCCGTATAATTGGAGCTTGCGTTCGTGTACGGTGCACACTCCAAATTCGACAATGGTACGACGTCAACTGACTATCGAAGATCGAGGAAGGGCTATTGCTTGACTTCAGGATGGCAATACGCAAAGAAATGTTGCTCTGAGACTTGGAGTCAGTCAGAGTGTCGTTGGCCAACTGTGGCAACGGTACCAAGCAACGAATTCTGTTCGAAATCGTCCACGTTCGGGAAGACCCCGAAGCACTACAAATAGAGAGGACCGCTACATCACCAATATGGATCTACGTCAATGCACAACCACTGCATGCCGATTACGTGACAATCTGCGGACTGCGACTGGAACTCGAGTGTCTGATCAAACCATACGCAATCGTCTGAGATCCAATAATCTACGCTGCCGTCGCCAGGCTGTTCGACCACCACTCCTACCACGTCACAGAACGGCCAGACGTCACTGGTGCACGCTTCATCTGCGGTGGCAACGTGTTCAGTGGGGTCGAGTGATGTTCACTGATGAGTCCAGGTTTAGTCTCCAGTTCAACGACGGTCGGGTTCGTGTCTACAGACGTCCTGGGGAGCGCTTCGCTGACGTTAACGTTAGACAACGTCACCGGTTCGGTGGTGGCAGCGTCATGGTGTGGGGCGGCATCTCTATCCACCACAGGACCCCCCTCTATGTGGTGGATGGCAATCTGAATGGAATCCGCTATCTGAATGAGATTATCCGGCCGTTGGTTCTCCCAGGCCTTCAGCAGATTGGCGGCGGGGCAGTTCTGCAGGATGACAATGCCAGACCCCACCGCGCCAGGTTGGTAACGGACTTTCTCGCCAGGATGGATTGGCCAGCATATTCGCCTGACTTGGCCCCAATAAAGCACGCCTGGGACGAATTAGGCAGGAGAGTTCGGGATAACCATGCCCCTCCGGCCAACCTTCATGACCTGGGTCAACTTCTTATGGCAGAGTGGCAGGCCATTCCCCAAGAGTTCTTCAGACGTCTGATCAACAGCATAAGGCAACGATGTGTCGAGTGTATTCGCACACTATTAAACGAATGTTCTGATGTGTAAAATCCATGTTTGACAACCTTCAACTTTGACAGCATGTCATGTGACTTTCTTGTATACAGTGACGTTTATTTGTGGAATTTTGTAAATATGGAACAATAAATTAAATTTTTGGTATAGTTTAGATCATCAATCTAATACACTCTGAAACTTATTTGGTTATAAATTTTTGACCCTTAAATTCTTTTGAGTAGTATATATAAACAACTTTCCAAATTCTCCCACGTTTCGACCCTTTCTGGCAGTTTCCTCCGACTCTGTCTTCTGGGCTGTCCACACACCATCGCCTACCTGTCTCAACTTCCTCCATGGGTGCAGTCTCTTTGTACTTCCCTGCACCCACCTGGCACCCTCGTCCACTGCCGCTAATAAAGCTGGTCTGATCCACGGCACTAACTAACGACCGCCGGTAGTAGGGGTGTATAGTAGGTAGTTACAAGTGCCTCTTAACAATGCCAGAAGTAACTATTGAACACTACCTCGAAGTGGTCAGACTAAGCCCACAGCTAAAAGCTGATGGGAAATAGCAGGTGTGTGGCACCGATAGCCACAAGAGACAAGCACATGTCGCGGTTGGAGAGACAAGGACTGTGATGTGGAGGTGGACAGCAAAAGAAGTTGAAAGATAGGAGGAGTTGCCAGACTGGGAAGAAATGAGACGGAATTCAAAGGAGAGAAAGGAAAGGGGGCAGTGGGATAAAAAATAAATAAAAAAAGAAGTAAAAATTTAAAAAAGGTTCCGGGATACGAACACAACACCTGCCAGTCTCGAAACTCGACGAATTAACCACTGGTTTACATAAGCCATAATAACACATGACGGAGTGTGGTCGATGTTCTAATCAAACGGCGTTCCTTCGGTGGAACAGGCTGTTAGAAATCGATAGCTTCCTGTAAAGGAATCCATTTTTAATTACGAGACCGAAGTCGCACGTGATGCGAGACTTAAACTGGTTAAAACCGCTTCTAAGCAGATCTGAATCTGTTCGACGCTATTTGTTAAGTATCAAATTCAAATTATTACAAACTCTTAAAGGGCAATAGAAGGAAGCGTGGTCAGTTGGGTGTAACTCTGTGGTAGAGCAATCACTATGGTGCGATTGACCGTAGAATTAATCGCCTGAGTTGCGATCAGTCGTAAGATTAATCGCCTAAGATGCAATTGGAGGTAGGATTAATCCCCTAAGGTGCGAGACTGGTCGTAGGATTAAGTGTGTATGGTATCATTAGTCGTAGGATTAATCGCCTAAGGTGCGATTGGTCATAGGATTAATAGTCTAAGGTGCGATACTGGTAGTAGAATTAATCGCCTATGGTATCATTATTCGTAGGATTAATCGCCTAAGGTGCGATTGTTCGTAACATTAATAGTATAAAATGCGATTGGTCGTAGGATTAATCCCCTAAGGTGCGAGACTGGTCGTAGGAATAATCGTTTATGTTATCATTAGTCGTAGGATTAATCGCCTAAGGTGCGATTGGTTGTAGAACTCATTGCCTAAAATGCGACGTGTCGTAGGACTAATTCCCTAAGGTGCGAGGCGGGTCGTAGGATTAATCGCTTAAGGTACGATCGGTCATAGGATTAATCACCCAAGGTGCGACTAATCGCCTAAGGCGCGACTGGTCGTAGGATTAATCTTTTGACATGCAGTTGCCTGGGGTTAATATGTCATGATTATTTTCGTCTCACGACCAGTATATCAAAGTAAAAAAAAAGGTTAAAGTTTGTTTTGTTTAGCGAAACCACTAGAGTATGCTGAGATGTCTAAAAGACTCGCCTGATGCGCAGTCGGTCTAGGATCGATCCCCGTTGGTGGACTTATTGGACTATATCTCGTCCCAGCCAATGCACCATGGCTGATATATCAAAGGCAATGGCATGTGCTATCCTGTCTGTGAGATGGTGCATATAAGAGATTACCTACTATTAATGTAGCGGGTTTCCTGTCTAAGACTATAAGTCAGAATTATCAAACGTTTGACATTCAATAGCCGATCATTAATGAATCAATGTGCTCTAGTGTTGTCATTAAACAAAACAAACTTTAACTTTTCAATTGCTTCTTTCCACATTGAATAAGATGATCATAGAAATTATGAAAATAACGAAGACATAGTAGAAGAAAATAGTTTGATGAATGCTAGACATAGCTTAATTGTAAGCATATTAGTGTTCCTTTAGAACGAAAACCTTGACTGTTTGATACAAAAAAGTGGATTTGTAGTTTGTGCTTTTGGGGGGTTTCCATTTACAAGTCAAAATATGATGTGTGTGTGTGCGTATGTGTGTATGTGTGCGGGCGTGTGTATGTATGTGCATGTGTGTGTGTGTGTGTGTGTGTGTGTGTGTGTGTGTTCTTCGTTTCGGGTTTTTTATTTACAAATCAAAATATGTGTGTGCGCGCGCGCGCGTGTGTTAGTATGCGTGCGTGTGTGTGTATGCATGTGTGTATATGTGCGTATATGTGTGTGTGTGTGTGTGTGTTCTTCGTCATCGTTGTCGTCGTCATCTTCTTCGTTTTCCCCCGAATGCTCCTAAATGAATGTGGTTTGGAGAAGCTCTTCGTCGCCTTCGCCAGTGATCTATATTAGTCTCCCCTTTGACTAATCCAGCTCGGGTGCCGTAGCTCCCACTGGTACAGTACTGAGACATACAACGCTACACGAAGAAACCCGACGCTCCTATTATACACGTCACAAGAAAGTATAACGCACGTTCGGTTTGCGTAGGGACGTTGGGTTTCTTCGTGTAGCTTTGGTACACCGGTTAACAACATGCAAGTTTAAAGGGCATGCCTGAGTTTGCTGCAGTTTTTAAGATGTTATCGACTAATAACATTTTCTACGATTAAACTTACATATTAAATATATTTTTTTGTTTAGAATTTTAGAGGCTGTATATTAAACGTGTTTTTGATCGTTTTAGTATATGTACTAAGTTAAATTTCATTTTATTTCCTAAAATTGTTTGTTTTCGTACGTACGAAATTATTTGAAAACAAAATCCAGTTTGGGCTTCTTACAAATATTAAGACGACCAGAAACACATTGAATAGACAGTATTCTAAACAAGAAAATATATTTAATATGCAAGTTTAATCGTAGAAATATTTTATTAGTCAGAAACATCTTACAATGCAACAAACTCAGGAATGTCCCTTTAATGTCATGACTGGACTCGACAATAATCAAACTAAAGTTCAGATTTAGGAAAAAATGTGTATTTTAGACACAGCAGGTTGCGATCATTTGGTTGTCGACGATGGCCAAAGCATTACATAGAGTTTCCTCGAGCCTTCCCTTACCTAACAATATCAATAATGGGAGGGCTGGATGTGACTCGAGCTAAGTTTTACTTCACTTACAAGTTTGGTCAAGCCGAAAAACTTTGGGACCACCCCACCACCCTAAAATAGTCCCTTTTTTTTCTCTTTGATTTTTTCGTCCAATGGGATGCCCTTTTTTCTTTTTCTTTAACTTATTTTCATGCCTATATCCAATTAAGGTTCAAGCACGCTGTCCTGCGCACACACCTCAGCTATGTGGGCTGTCTGTTCAGGACAGTGGGTTAGTTGATAGTTGGTTAGTGGTTAGTGAGAAAGAAGAGGGTGTAGTGGCCTTACACCTACCCACTGAGCCCTTAAGAACTCGCTCTGGGTTGGAACCGGTACCGGGCTGCGAACCCTGTACCTACCAGCCTGTAGTCCGATGGCTTAACCACTGCACCACCGAGGCTGGTGATGCCCTTTTAACAAGTTGATCCATGTGTTCTTACCTGTTAGTCTCACCCTCGTAAAATATTTGCTGGTTTGTCATCTGGACATCCCTCACATCTGTCGATCGATGTTTAAATAGGTTGACCACAACATTGCAGTTACCCATCCCAAGTTATTTGCTCTTTATCCTATAACTTACCTATAATATCCATGTCATAAAGCCATTTGAAATTTACCATTATTAGCTCGGTTAATAATGTTTTGCTGTCAATGGGTCGTTTGGTTACAGCCACCAAGACTTGTATACCTGAGCGTAACGTTTTGATGAGATTTAGTTACAGTGCGTGACGTCATATTACCGGTGAGGCGACTTTGATTTACGAAAACGAGACTTACGAGAACTTTGATTTACGAAATATCGAATTAAAATGTTATTTTAGAAGTGTTATATGATAAATATAAACGTGTTCGTTTTAATATGTAAAATATCAACCTTATCTAGTTAATCAAAGCCTCGACAAATATGGATTAACATAGTCTAGGTTGATATTTTCTATATTAAAAACACGAGTGGCGAATTCTCTGTATATCGTGATACAGGAGCAGCGTTTTTGAGACTGTGGGCCCATTGGGCTATTTCTCGTTCCAGTCAGTGCACCGCGACTGGTATATTAAAGGCCGTGGTATGTGATATCCTGTCTGTGGGATGATGCGTATAAAAGATCCATTTGCAGCATTAGGAAAAATGTAGTGGGTTTCCTCTAATGACTACGAGTCAGAATTACCAAATGTTTAACAGCCAATAGCCGATGATTAATAACCAATGTGCTCTAGTGGTATCGTTAAACAAAACATACTTTAAACTTGTTTTTATGGTTATGGTCAATCAAGTCTCAAACACGCTGCCACTGTATCGTATGATATATATGATATATAGCAGATATCTTGGGATGGACAATCATAATGTTCTGGTCAGCCTATTTAAATAAATGTGCTTTAGTGGTTTCGATAAACATAACAAACAAACACAGGGGTCACTGATAGTGTAC
The DNA here is from genome assembly GCF_016097555.1 of Gigantopelta aegis. Taxonomy (NCBI): domain Eukaryota; kingdom Metazoa; phylum Mollusca; class Gastropoda; order Neomphalida; family Peltospiridae; genus Gigantopelta; species Gigantopelta aegis. The sequence goes on from NC_054709.1 coordinate 16,971,867, forward strand.
TTGCAGAAACGTCAACAGTAAAATTATTTAATAACAAACGTCATTTTCGATATATTCCAATGACAAAAGTTAGTTCAGTTTGTTTAACGACACCACTAGAGCATGTTGATTTATTAATCATCATCTATTGGATGTCAAGCATTTGGTAATTTTGACATATAGTCTTAGAGAGGAAACCCGCAACATTTTTCCATTAGTAGCAAGATATCTTTTATATCCCACATACAGGATAGCATATGCCACGGTTTTTATATACCAGTCGTGGTGCACTGGCTAGAACGAGAAATAGCCCAATGGGCCCACCGACGGGGATATCGATCGTAGACTGATAGCACATCAAGCGAGCGCTTTACCGCTGGGATACGCCCTACCCTAGTACACAATAATGTTTATAGAATCAGTTGATATGCATCATTCAATCATCATTCGTTCATTCATTCATTCATTCATTCAATCATCACTTCAGATGTGGTTCTTCTCCACTTAAATTACCAAATGTCTCACAACGAACAGCCGATGATTAATAAATCAGTGTGTTTTAGTGGTATCGTTAAACACAAGAGAAACAAACACTCGGGGTCACTGATAATCCAGTAGCAGAAAATGTGTTCCTGATAACAAGTTATGCTATTATACTCCATTAAATGGTTGTCATACGATCTATTGTACTGTTCGCTGATGCGGGGCAAGACGTAGACCAGTGGTAAGGCGCACGCCTGAGGCGCGGTTGGTCTAGGATCGATCCCCGTCGGTGGGCCCATTGGGCTATTTCTCGTTCCAGACAGTGAACCACGACTGGTATATCAAAGTTCGTGGTATGTGCTATCCTGTCTGTGGGATGGTGCATATAAAAGATCCCTTGCTGTTAATGAAAAACATGTAGCGGGTTTCCTCTCTATGACTGTCAAAACGACCATATGTTTGACATCCAATAGCTGATGATTAATAAATTAATGTGCTCTGGTGGTGTCGTTAAACAAAAACAAAACAACACGTTTCGCTGACGCTCTAACCGCCAGGCTGCAGTCTAATCGATGCTTGTTCCATGTATATATATATATAAATGGAAGAATTCCACACAGAATAGATTTTTCTTTCCTTCCATTCTGTGAAGCGTGAAATTACATCCAAAACGTTGTATACAGAGAGTAAATATAACATTCCTCTCCTAAGAACCATTACAATATATGGTAACATATTGCGCAAGCGTGCGTCAAACACCAGTCATTAATTATAATATCTCACGTAAACAACCTTACTAAGACGTTTCTCTTGGATCTTACGATATCGAACTATGAATATTCCATTTATATTACAAACAAGCTGTGCATGTGAGGTCGGTCTAGGATCGATATTCCAGTCCTTGGGCCCACTGGGCTATTTCTCGTTCCAGCCAGTGCACCACGACTGGTATATCAAAGGCCGTGGCATGTGCTGTCATGTCCGTGGGATGGTGCATATAAAATATCCCTTGCTACTAATGGAAAAATGTAGCTGGTTTCCTCTCTAAGACTATATATCAAAATTATCAAATGTTTGACATCCAGGAGCCGATACATCAATGTGCTCTAATGGTGTCATTAAACAAAACAAGCTTTAACTGATGTTGGTAGAGTACCGTAAACATAATACTATTTAAAGATGCAATCTCGAGTACATTTCTTTCAACCATTTACAGTAGACCATCCATGTTAAAGGCGCTATATCAACGTCGAATTTTGGCGGCTTCGCGCCATAATTATGTATTAACGTTTGCTTTTCAACATAAACATTGTACGTTCGACTCTTCGCCAGTAAAACAAGGAAGGAATGAAAAGGTTTATTTAACGACGCACTTAACACATTTTATTTACGGTTATATGGCGTCGGACATATGGTTAAGGACCACACAGATACTGAGGGAGGAAACCCGTTGTCGCCACTTCATGGGCTACTCTTTTCGATTAGGTCAGGTCAGGTCATAGGGTTTTACGTGCACATTCATAACAAGCTGTTGTAGCGCACGCCTGTCATGGGCACAAGAGCTGGCCTCGGCCGGCTCCTCCGTCCATGGCAGGAAAGGTGTGTGGGGGGGGGAGAGGAGGGACCGCCTGCACTGGCAGGTGCAAGGGAGCACCAGCAGCCCGACCAAGGTCGGTAGCAGGCGGGGGAGGGTGGTGGTGGTGCTATGAAATTTTGAATGGAGCAGTTAATATGCCAAAGAGAAAAGGTGCGCAATTTTGATTGAGGAATTTGGACGCAATTTTGAACGGTCGGTCAAAAGGAAAATGGCAGAGCTAATATAGGTTTTGACATTAGTGTATCGAGAGTAGCTCGTTAATTAGACCTCTATGATGCTGTGGTGTCTCCCTAGGTTGCCCATAGGGCCCTTAGAAAGGGCCTGACCTCTTCTGGTCGTGGCATGACAACTCAGGGGAGACTCGTGCAATTGTGTTGACACTGGTAGGCAAGGCGCTGTTGTTCCGGGTTTTTTTGTCTAGGTGTTATTGATGAAGTGGTCCACGGCGTCCTCCTCTTCAGTGTCACAGAGTACCAAGTTAGACTATCAGCAGCAAGTATTTGGGGGTTGGATAGGGTAGGCTGGTATTCTTTTGTCCAGCTTCCCCTGGGTGCAGTGCAATTGTGTACTCGGAACCGGTATTCTTTTGTCCGGCTCCGTATTAGAGTACGTGCTGGGCTATTAAATGGGGCGGGTACATTGTTATCATTAGTCAATGCACCCTATGTACTGATGCGTTGTGCGTGCTGTCTGTTTGTGAATCCTAATGTCATGTTGAGGTTGTACCTATTGTCCTAAGTCCCTATTCTAGTGAATCCAACGGCCCTTCAGAACCACCCCTCCCCCTCTGTCTTTGTATAATAATAGAATACAATGACAGAGGGGGAGTTATACTAGCCTAGCTATCTAATTTGAAGGGTTTTACCCTTATAGTGTAGGTATTGGTTAAAAAGCCTATTGCTTAGCATACTTAATTTTATTACCAATGAAACAATGAACACTCTTAAGGGGGTCAACTGTTAGTAGGGGGACGTAGTATGAAACAACTGTATACATGTACTAGGTTAAAGAAAGTTTTGATTCCCGCCCCATCAAGATTTATTATTACTAATTTATTCTTATTGGTAGCAGAAAAATAACGTCTTAATAAGTAATAAGTAAGCTTACTTGTGGTCTTGTCTGGTTATCTGGGTAGTTGGTTATCATGTTTTCTTATCTGTCTCTGCTTCTGGAACCCTAAGTGATTCACCTTATGTAGCTAGAATTGAACTTGTTATTGGTAATACATTGTGCGAGTGCAAAGGCAAAATCGTTAAGTTTATTTACAGTTATGTGCAGTTGATGGTCTTGATCCGTGATTGGCTGGTTTGGACCACTAAAAATGCTGAAAAACAAAGGTTATAATTAACGGCTCCCTATCTTGGTTATGCCTGGTTCACATTTGCCCCGGGTGCCGTGCGATAAATGGGTCTACGATTTTCCGTACGATTTTTGAGGCATCGTAGGTGGCTACGGGCTACGGCGTATGTGTTCACATTGTGTACGAGCATCGTGCGTTTTGTCGTACGGGCCCTCGGGGGCAGGCCGGGGCAAAGCCGTACAGAGGCTGCGTAGAGATTGTACGGAAATCGTGCAATTTCAGTGCAGTTGCCGTGCAGTCTCCGCAGCATCCGCACGGAAATCGTACAGAGCCCGTGCGGCTTCCGTGCAGAGGCTGCGCGGAGATGGTGCGAGGGCCGTGCGATTGTCCCAAGAGCCTACAATCTCCCTTACGATTTTTTTTGGCCCCAATGTTCACCTAAAATCTTGCGTTTTCTGCACGATCAGCGCGCGGTGCCCGTGCGGGGATTGTGCAGTGCCACCTACGACATGTCTACGGGCTACGGGCTTACGATTTTTTGAAATTTGTATAACTTCTCGCTAAACAAAATCGTAGAGGCCGCGGCGCCCGTGAATCCGTACGAAAATCTCACAGCCTCCTGCCTCCGCACGGAAAGGGGGATACGGGCAGGATACGGTTTCCGTAGACCCATCGCAGGCCAAATGTGAATTAGGCATTACCTGGCGTTGTTGGTTGGTGGTTGAATTGACCAATTCACTAGATCACTAGAGAGTGTGATATACTAATTGCCAATCACGAATCCAATAAAACATTTATGTCTATAGTTATCTAATTTTAACATTCTATACCAACGTGCCATTACCCCTCGCCGTTGGACTCCCGGGGTGGAGTGCATGGTCCTGGTCGAGTGCTTATGGTCGCTTATCCATCCGGGGGGCGTACAGGCAAGGGGTGTTGTGTGGCTAGGTATATATTGTTAATCATTGCACCGTTCTCTCCTCCGGTGTGGAGTGCGTGGTCAGGTCGAGTGCGTATGGTCGCTTCTCCATCCGGGGAGTCACAGATGCAACGAGGTTAAAGGCCTGTCACACCTAGCCGATTTGGCTCGCCGGAGTTATACCGGAGCACAAATTTGGCGATTTTCGAGGATCGGTACTAGTACGGCAGCGCAACAGTATCACATCGCTAAGAACGGTAGTACATCGTCAGGACATCGTCAGAACATCGGCGAAAAAATTAGCAACGGCAGCCGACGGTATACATTTTTGAACATGCAGTACAACGGCAGTACTCCGGTATGGCTTCGTTAATGTCGGTAGAGCACCTGTAGCGCCCCGTAATGGATCGGCGGCTCTCCGGTGGCCTCAATGTGTACCGTACTGGTACAGATGTGATACCGTAGTCCTGCCGATGTACTAACGATGTACTACCGTTCTTAGTGATGTGATACCGTACTAATACCGTAGTACTACCGTACTGCTACCGTTGTGCATTTTGCATATAAATAGGGGCACAGACTACCAGCCCGTCATTCCTTCATTTGTCACCGAGGATGGCGGACTTGTGGCTACACGATTATCAAATAGCCGTGCTCCAACACCAGAACCTGGTGACTCAGTTGGCACTTCACCAGGTCCAGTCCAGAAGGAGGAGAAGAAGAAGAAGACCTCAAGTACCTCGAGCAATCTGGGTGAGACCATGGATCAGCAGGCGTCGTCAGTTTGGCATGTATGACCAGCTGCTGGTGGAGCTCCGCAGAGAGGACCAGGGGGCCTTCAAGAATTTCCTCAGAATGTCCCCAGAGATGTACGATGAGCTGGTACAGCGAGTTGGTCCCAGGATCACCAAACAAAGAACCTGGTACAGGGAGCCCCTGGATCCTGGTCTGAAGATTGCCATCACTCTGCGCCACATCGCCTCAGGGACCAAGTACGCGGCCATGAAGTTTGGTTGGAGGGTACCCCACAACACCCAGTCACTGGCCGTGAGAGAAGTCTGCCAAGCCATCATTGACGAGTACCTGGATGAGGCGATGACCTGCCCCACAACCCCTGAAGGCTGGCGTGAGATCTCAGACCAGTTCATGGAGAACTTATACCTGTGGTGCCCTTGATGGCAAGCACGTTGCCTGCAAGGCTCCTCCAAAGAGTGATTCCGTGTATTATAATTACAAGGGGTTCTACTCCACCGTGCTCATGGCACTGGTAGATGCGGACTACAAATTCCTCTGGGCAGATGTGGGTAGTCCCGGAGCCTCGTCTGACGCCCATATCTACAACGAGTCTGAACTCAAAGAAATGGCTGAAGATGGAATCATTGGCTTCCCTACTCCAGATCCTCTTCCTAATGACTACAAGGATGTGCCATACTTCTTCGTCGTTGATGACGCGTTTGGCCTACGGAAGCACATGATGAAGCCATACACCTTGCATGGTCTTACAGATGAAGAGAGGATCTTCAATTACAGACTGTCCCGAGCCAGGAGGGTTGTTGAAAATGCCTTTGGCACTCTGGCAAACCGCTTCCAGATTTTACTTACCACAATGCAGCACCACCCATCCACCGTCAAGATCATCGTGAAGGCATGCATTGTTCTCCACAACTTGATGAGGATGAGGTATCCAACACTGCAGAACCAGCAGCTAAACCGTGCGGAGAATGTCAACAGAGACTTCATCCCAGGAGCGTGGAGGCAGGGCAGAAACCTACAGGACATCCATGTCGTGGCCGGCTCCAGCACCTCCAGCAAGGAAGGGAAGAAGCAGCAGAACCTGATCAAACACTGGGCCAACTCCGAAGCCGGTTCTGTGCCATGGTAAGACAGGATGTTTGTAGAGGAGATGTGATTGTCATAATAAACGATTTCTACACTCTAACAACAGTGTTTAGAAAGTGAAGGCAACATGTGTTTAAATGGTTTATGTTTAGATATTAAATATTTGGTGTTTAGAAATTGAACATTTAGTGTTTATATATTTGACATGTTTAGAGATTAAACGCTTTAGATATCTGACAAACGTTTAATCTCTAAACATGTCAAATATCTAAACACCAAATGTTCAATTTCTAAACACCAAATGTTCAATTTCTAATCCTTGTGACTTGATATTTAATTCACACATCTTCTTTACATTTTTGCAATCACCAACAATGTTAAATTGTACCTTTAATAAAATAATATACTGAAAGAAGATCCATTGGAAGCAAGGTTCAGACATAGTAAGTTGAAAATAGCAGACACGCTTTTATTGAGTATGTTCATGAAAAGTGTAGGGTAGTGTAGTGCACATGATATAACACCAGATTTAAGTTGACAAAACTTTTATTAAAATACAACACATACAAAGATGATGATATCTACAGTAAAGACACATGGCACCACACACAGTCACTATCTGCACTATCCATACTGGCACACACAGTCACTGTCCATTCTACTGGTCTTGTGGTGGTGGGGTGTCCATTGGCCCTTCAGCATCATTCAGGAGGCTCGTGTCCAACACTGCCGAAAGGTTTGAAATGTTCCCCAAAGTAATGCTACCAGCCAAGAAGGGGAGGGGCGAGTGCAGTGTCGCTGCAGCTGTACTCGAAATACAGGACACGGAGGAGGAAGGGGATCGAGGTTGCTGCTGTTGCTCCTCCTGCTGCTGCAAATAGGACACGGTGGAGGAGGGCTGCTGTGTATGCTGCCGCGGCTGCAGGATAGTGTGGGTTGGAGGAGGCAGCATCTGGTACTGCTGAGGCTGCTGGAGCAGGTCGGGCTGCTGGAAGTACCTCTCCATGTACTCCGGTGTCTGGGAGTTCCACACTGAAGAAGGTGGTGGCTAGTGTTTCCACATGGCAGGCATTGGCTGGTACTGCTCAGATGGGGATGGGGATGAGGCGGCGCCAAACGCAGGTGCTGAAGATGGCCGCACTGACTGAGGGATGTCGGGGTTGCCAGGATGGGCTCATGGGCGGTATCTCCATGTCCTCCTCGTCACTGTCCACCAGCATGAGGTCAGACAGCACCTTGTTGATGTCCCTCATTGCCGTCTTGTACTTCTTATCAGACATGGTGAGAAGACTGTCCTTGACGTAGTTGGCGAAGGCGCTGCGAGCAGTGGGCTTGACGGGGTGGCGCTGTGCTGTGAGGTCCTTCAGGAGCTCCCCTGACTGCTGGACGCTCTCCTGTAGGGCGGAGAGGAGGGGGATGTCCGGGTCTTCCTGGGGACGCCGCTGCTTGCGCGAAGAGGTAGGGGTAGGGGTGTCCAGCTCCACGGCGGCAGCTCCAACCTCAGCACAGGCAGCCTCAGCAGCTTCGAGGTCACCAGCATGAGCCTCAATGGTAGCCTTCAACTGCAAAGACAAATGTAGAAAATCATAATTAAAATGAATGCAAACATTAATGCAATAATGCACATTTGATTGTCATAAAATGTTGCAAATCAGAACTAAAATGAATGCAAAAAATATGTCACTGTCATGAAATTGAATTAAAAGTGTATTATACTTACACTTTTCATGGGCGCAGCTTTGGTGCGCTGGACCACCTTCCAGAACTTGAACCGCTCCAGAAGCCAGGACTCCCTTTCAGTCAAGCGTTGCGCACCAGAGCCACTCTTGGTCTTGAGGAGCTTGGTGTGCGTGTCACGGGCAGAGGTGTACCAGGTGAAAATGGTCTCGTACGACTTTCCCATATGGGCAGCCTGGTCCTCCCACACCTTTTTCTTCTTGTCCCGGCACTTGTAGTCCATCATGGGTGTGTTCCACAGGATGGGGTTGTCATCCAGCCAGTCCACCATCTGGTTCTCCTCCTGGAGTGTCAGGCTGCTAGTGTTCTTTTGAGTCCCTGCCTTCCTCTTGGCCTTGGAGGAGACGGAAGTAACTGTAGAGGTGGAGGCGGCGGTGGAGGTCACTGAGGCGTTAGAGCCCGCTGAAGATTGGGAGGCCACTGAGGAGGACCGGGACTCAGGAGAAGGTTCACTGGAGGAGTCATGAGGAGGACTAGGCGATCTTGGGGCAGGTTCATCAGGTTCATCAGCAGCAGCGTCAGCCAGGGCACCAGGGGCTTGGGGTGTTGGTGAAGTGTTCTTGCCACGACCTCGTCGGCCCTTGGGAGACTTGGGAGCCGGCTTCGCCTTCTTCTTAGGAGGTGACTTAGCAGGTCCCTTCTGCTTGGATGGCATGGCCTGAACGTAGTAGTTGTAATAGTATTAGTCACTGTTGTCAGCTTGGCGTCTACGGCAGGAATGGTGAGGTTCTCCAAGAGGGGCCCATATTTATACAGATTGGTCACGTAGCCGTGGCGACACTTCGGTATCACATCGGTAGCACTTCGGTTGTGCATCGGCAGTACAACGGCAGCGCCTCGGTATAACATCGGCGGCGCATCGGTAACACTAAGGTGACAGAAAAGTGGTATTCGGTAGCACATCGGTAGAACAACGGTAGAACAACGGTATCACAACGGGAACGCCGGTACTACATCGGTATTGCTACGGCCAATTGTGATTTTTCAAGTGCTTTCTCGACGGAGCTCTGCCGATTTTCTCGCCGTTGTTAATTGTGTGCTCCGGTTTAGTCCCGGCGAGGTACATCGGTAGTGTGTGACAGGCCCTTTAACCTTGATGTTAGTTTATTTGATGGTATCGCGTATCCATGCTGTTGCCTTTTATTGTCCCGCCGTTGGTCCTTCGGATTGGAGTGCATAGTCGGTCGAGTGCTTATGGTCGCTTTTCCTTCCAAAGGACGTACAGGCGGGTGGTTTGTGCGCTAGTTATTGCTAAATATTTGTCCCTGGGATTAGCAGCAAGTGATCTTTTATATGTACCATCCCATAGACAGGAAGGCACATACCACAGCCTTTGACGTACCAGTCGTGGTGCTCTGGCTGGAGCGAGAAATAGCCCAATGGGCCCACTGACGGGGATCGATCCCAAACCGACCGCGCATCCAGCGAGCGCTTTACCACTGGGTTACGTCTCGTCCGCCCGTAAAACAATAGCAGCTAAATCATTTAATAATAATTTAAAAACCCTATATTGTTACTGAAGAATCATTACAGGACAACTGACGAAATTGGGCGTGGTAAGTTGAGGCAAACAGACCGTGTCATGATGCCAGAAGGATGTCGCTGATAAGTTAGCTGTCTTTGTGTAGTTCACCTGTGTCTGACGGCCCTATCTAGTTACCGACAATCAATTTGCCAGATTTTGTGTATTCGTAAGATTTGCTTTAACGTGATAAGATAGGAATCTGGTAGTACTAGTCGAGTTGCTAGATACCAAAATATAAATTAATGAAAGGTCAATTCTGTTTTGTTTAACAACACCACTAGAGCACATTGATTTATTAACGGATATCGACCCCAGACCGACTGCACATCAAGCGAACACTTTACCACTGGGCTACGTCTCGCCCCTGAGAATTAATGCATGAATCAATGTATGTATAACGACAACCCAGCACGAACGCGGAGATGGGCTTTTGGGTAAATATATCAAATATTATTTCCGTTAAAAATAAAATATTATACTTATGTAAAATACAGTATAAAGAGCTGCTGGAAATTGTACGATAGAATACGAATGAATGAATGTTTAACGACACCCCAGCAAACAAAATACATCGGCTATTGGGTGTCAAACTATGGTAATGCAAACAAATAAGGTGATGATCAACATCATTATAAAAATTCAAGATTTAAATAAAAACAGTGAAAAGAACTGTGCAAAAATACAAAAATCACAGATAGATACTGACTTTTACTCAAAATTTCAATTTGTGCTGTATTGGCCATTCTCAAAGAAAATGTAACACCCCTGCACCACGGTGAGGTTACAGCACGCGCAGGGGCGATAGAATACAATGCAAATATCAAAGAGTGTATATTTAAACAAATGTATACAATAAAAACAAATCCAGGTAGGTATATTTTATAACTTTCTGTAGAAATCAAAATGGTTTTAAAACTTCAAAATTAATTATTGGTGGAATTTAAATGATTCAAAAACATTTCTGTTTCAAATATATCGTTCATGTCGGCTTCAGTATGACCGATGCGGGCACGAAACCAGACCACGTCACACATATAGGAGGACTGGTTTGACAGAATGAAGCTTGTTCGGGCAATTTCATGGAAATCAGTGCATCTGTTTGAAAAACTGTAGCAGAAACCACAAAATTCCCATCCCGTGATTCGTCTGTGTAAATAGGAATGTAATCACGATATCTGTCTCGGATTTCCATAAAATGTTGTTTATATATAACTGCATCTGTGCCATCTTTGTTCAGATGCGCAATATCGAATACAAGTTTGGGTAATTTGATACACCAAGGTGGCAACAACAAAAAAACCATGAAAGCGTTTCCAAAATGTCACTTTAATCAATATTGAAAAGTGATATAAAAAAAAAAAAAACTCCATTTAATGCCAATACCAAATTTCGGAAGGCATTCGGCCTCGCATCAAACAACTTCATATATTTGTTATCAAACACCGCATTATGTGCATGATGTTTTGACAATGATTTAAGCTTGGTGGCATACTGCAGATAAAGCTCTGCATGTCTAGCACCCAAACAAGGTGTGTGTGCATCAACATACAAGCTCTCAACAGGAAATGTTCTGAACGCACCAAGACAAAGCCTAAGTCCCTGGTTGTGTAGAGGATCTAGCATCTGCAAGTAAGACTTGCTGTGCTGACGATGACCCATATACAATGCATCCATAATCAAGTTTTGATCTCACAAGAGATCTATACAGACGAAGCATAACCTTTCGGTCTGCACCCCAATCAGTCTTGCCAATAACTTTCAAAATATTAAGGGCCTTTAATCCCTTCTTTTTAACATATTTTAAATTTGGCACAAAAGATAGCCTCCTGTCAAATATAACCCCCAAAAATGTGGTCTCCTCCACAACTGGAATCGGATTTCTTTTTCCAAAACCAGCTGTGGATCTAAATGGTGACTTCTTTTTGGGTAGATATGCATACAGACTGTCTTTGATTTCGCGAATCTAAAGCCATTGTCAGTTGCCCATTGTTGACGTTTATTCAATCAAAGCTGCAACTGGCGTTCAATGAAACTCATATTGGGCGATCTGTATCAAATCTGAAAATCATCGACATATAACGAGCTATCAACACCAGATTTTAAACACTGGGTGATGCTGTTAATTTTTACAGAAAACAGAGTTACGGACAGGATGCTACCTTTAAGCACACTCATCTCTTGGGAGTGAGAATCAGACAAAGAGGATCCAACTCTTACTTTAAATGTTCTGTCTATAAAAAAAAATTAAAATTAAATCAGGAAGTCGACCTCTAAGACCCATGCCATGGAGGTCTTTTAAAATGCTATACTTCCACGTGGTATCGTAAGCCATCTCCAAATTACAAAATACTAACACTAAATGTTGATTATGGATGAAAGCTTCCATGCAAAACGTTTCAAATCTAACAAGATGATTAACACTGCTACATCTGGATCTGAATTCACAAGGCAAGTTAGTAAGTAATTTGTAGGACTCAAGATACCAGACAAGTCTACGGTTGATCATTCGTTCCATGGTTTTACAGGAAGGAAGGAAGAAAATGGTATATTTAACGACGCATTCAACACTTTTCATTTACGGTTATATGGCGTCTGACATAATTTATGGTCAAGGACCACGCAGATATTGAGGGAGGAAACCCGCTGTCGGAACTTCATGGGTTACTCTTTTCGATTAAAAGCAAGGGATATTTTATATGCACCATCCTATAGACAGGATAGCACGGCCTTTGATATACCAGTCGTGGTGCACTGGCTGGAGTGAGAAATAGTCTAATGGGCCCACTGACGGGGATCGATCCCAAAACCGACAGCGCATCAATCGCGCACTTTACCACTGGGCTACGTCTCGCCCCCCTCCATAGTTTACAGATGCAACTTGTCAAAGCAATAGGTCGATAACTGGTAGGATTCGTGGGATCCTTAACAGGTTTCGGAATAGGAATAATAATTGCTTTCCTCCAATCGGAAGGAAAGTCCCCCCCCCCCCCCCCGCCCCAATACACATACACACACACACACAAGAAAAAGGAGAAGATTTTATTAAAGATGTTTAAAAGAACCATTAGTAATGATTGAGGCAACTGTTTTAGTAACTGATAATGTATTTCATCTAATCCTGCTGAAGTATCATGGGCTCTACGTAGAGCATCCTGTAACTTCCACAGAAAAGAGCCTCTTGTATACCTCAGTATTCTCAGATGAAAAGTTAATAGGTTGCTTTTCAGCTTTATTTCTAGCAGATGTAAAAGCATCTGTACTTAAATCAGAAGACTAGTTATGTCAAAACAAAATCTGCCCAGGTATTGGTAGGCAATGTCACCATGGGACGTGACATTTGTACCGTTGACAGATAAATGACAAACTGTATTACTGGATTCCTTTCCTTTGATCTTATGGATCCTATTCCAGACAGATGTCGCAGATGTTTCAGAATTCATCGTTATACCAAAATATGACCTAACCTCGATACGGTGTTTTATTTATAATGAAATGTTTTTATTTAACGACGCACTCAACACATTTTATTTACGGTTATATGGCGTCAGACATGTGGTTAAGGACCACACAGATATTGAGAGAGGAAACCCGCTGTCGCCAGATCACAAAACGTTTACATACCATCTGTTTCGAAGGATACTCCATTACAATTTAGAAATTTTAAAAAGTTTTCTAGATCATTTAAATAGAGAGAGAATAGGACTGGAGACAAATTTTCTCCTTGACGGACTCCGATGTTGCACGGGAACTGTTCTGAGGTTCCATTGACTGTACAAATAAATGATTTTATTCCTTGGTACATTTGATTTATGATTTTAAGGAATTTTCTATTTATGTTATTGTCTAATAGTTTTTGCCACAGACATGTTCTAGAAATTAAATCAAACGCCTTTTGGAAGTCAACAAAAGCACAGAATAGTTTCTTTTTTCTTTTGTCTTTAAAATTTCTATCGGTGAATGTATATTAAATAGATGGTCTGTGCTGGAATAACCTTGTCAAAAAGCAGTTTGGGCTTCGTTCAATATGTCGTTTACTTAAAAAAACAAAATTCAATCGGTTATTTAAAATTGTTGTAAATAGTTTCGAAATGCAACATAGTAACGTTATTGGTCTATAGTTTTCTGGTAATAAACGACTGCCTTTATTTTTGAAAATGGGTTTAATAACTCCAATTAGCCATTCACTAGGATAAACGCCGTTTTCCAGGATTATGTTGTACAAATTGACATAGATTGGCAACATCATGTCCGCAGTCGTTTTAACATGCTCATTGATGAAGTTATCAATTCCTGGTGCATCAAGACCACTTCTATCACATACAAATACTTTTTACAATGAGAACACTGTTGACAGCATTGTTCAATATACTATTTGTATTGTGTGAGCAAGTGAAATGGCACAGATGACAGTTCATCGCTGAGAACTTCCTCCAAGTCAACGTCTCTTGACTTCCCAGCACAAATAGGTTTCGATCAGCTGATGTGCTTACCACTTTCTCTTCGGTGGTTTTCAATTGTGTTAGTTTATAGCAATTCAATTATGTTGGTTATGCGTACATCCAACCAAATGTAACTAGAAGTCGTATACCTTTAGTTTAATGGTGATTTGCATGGCACATAGGGGCGAGTCTTTTAATATATTTTGTGAATATATTTTTGTATTTGTTACATTCTCCGCTGTTTGAATAATGTTGTTACACCTTCCACTTAATATGTACATATATGTTGTATTTTACTTGGTGCAACTGATGAGCTGTACCAGCTCAAAGTTAAATAAAGAACTGAATTGAATGTCCGCCATCTTGCAAATATTAGCTTAAAAATTACATTAAATGGGCATCATTTGTTAAAATGTATCCTGGAGTCATTTAGCAAACACGCTATTTGAACTCTTTCACCTAAAAAACCTGCTTAGAGACTTGAATAAAGATTTATGTCATAGCAGATTATTCAATGAATAAATGAATGAATGAATGTTTAACGATAGGACATTGTGGAGGCCATTTTGAAAAGTGACCGCCATTTTGAGTACCTAACAGTGGCCCAGAAAACTGGCTTCTTAAAGGGACAGACCCTAGTTTTTAAACACTAAGGCACATTTTCACTATTATTATTATTATTATTATTATTATTATTATTTAACGTGTCCTTATACCACTATGGTTTCAAACACGCCTATCCCGAGTCCGGCCTCTGATAAGATCACTATTAGAGCCGTTTATGATCACTGAAATCAAACATTACTTACATTTTATTTTATTTTTAAAAACACACGTTCGTCTGAGAAGTAATTATTATAGAGTCACGTTTTAGTCTTATTTTTAAGGGTAATTCAACGTCATAGACTCTTTGTTTCACTCTGTTGTATCCAAATTTGTTACAGGTTTGTAAATTAACCAAACTTAGTGTCCATTTTAACGGGTTGAAACTAGGGTCTAGGTGAAAATTATGACTTAGTGTTTTAAAACTAGAGTCTGTCCCTTTAACTATTACATCACTGTTGCAGCCACTCAGAAGTTGGTTCACTTGACCTCTTTCTTGGACACACCAGCCTGCAAATTCGGAGAATGTCCCAAAGACAGACGTGCCGTGCTTGAACCTTCAGTGGATGTACGCACGTGTCAAATGCTTGACTGACTGACTGACTGACTGACCGACCGACCGACCGACTGATTGATTGATTGATTAAGTGAGTGCCACGTTACTTTATTTCCTTTTGGGGGAATCGGAATTGTTATTGATTAACAAGTTATTCTTTGTTAAAAGGAGGATGTGTGTGGGGAGGGGGGAGTTACAAATGTTTAGAATTATGGGGTAAGAAACAGGGTTGAGTCCTGCATCTAGAACTGAATGCCATATATGTACCATTTGCCGAGGTTTAATGAGAGTTGCTTCCCTTTTCGTACCCCTGAAATTAATGGTGGTAATAATTCAAACTTCAGGAGAAAAACCTGTTTATTGATTGATTGATTATTGATTTGTTTATTTTAGTACAATGACGTCACATGAACTATTTTCTTCTTTTAAAGTTAGAAAGTTAACTATTGGGTTTTGTGTCCGTTGGATACCTATATTTTATAACTCTTATAAAAAAAAAAACTTGTCCAACTACCTTGAAAAACTCGTTAGATACGGTTTTTTATTTTTACTTTTAATTAAGAACTCGTTGTAAGATACATTGAAAGTAACGGCCATTCGTTTAGTATTCTCTATTTGTAAAACGGCTTATGGATGGATTCTGGCCAGTATAGTTATGGCATAGACGACTATGGTCTCACTGCACAGATCACTTCCGGGTGAGAGTTCATTGATCAGTCCACTATCGTTCTTAATTGTGACACAAGTTATGGTTCACATATTCACTTCTACGAAATGGTGAAGAATTAAAACAATATATATGTTTAATGGTAACTTTCTGGCTGTATTTTGCCCATGTTATTTTGTAATATTGTGCATTCACCTTTTGGGACATGGGTGTATAGCGTAAGAGACAGCTGGAGTGAATCGGTTAATGAACCACCTGTTCGGACGGTACTACAGCCAGATGCGGTCATATAGCAAAACACTAAGACAGAAATTTTCTCAATTTTGAAGTGAAAATAAATGCTTATATAATGTATGTTCGCAATGGTATATGTTGTTAGTACCAGCGTGAACCCGTTCTATTGGCAATCTTCATTTGAAGTTGGACAATTTAACATGGGTTTCAATGGCAGATGACATCTATGTAGTGAGACTTATACAAACATTACCCATGTAGCAATTACACTAGAATTTTTTTTTACCTTTTTACCTTAGAAGACGAGAGTAGCCTCCATGTCATTCTTTTAAAAGAAATAATAATAATAATAATAATAATAATAACAAGTTTGGAGTTTGAATTATTACTACTGTTTACGTTAAGGAGTCCAAAAAGGGAAGCAACTCTTATTAAACTTCAGTAGACGATGTTTTTGTGGATGTCAAACATCTAGCAATTGCGACATATAGTCTTAGTGAGGAAACCCGCTATTTTTCCATTAGTAGCAAGGGATCTTTTATATGCACCATCTCACAGACAAGACAGCATATACCATGGCCTTTGATATACCAGTCGTGGTGCACTGGGTGGAGTGACAAATAGCCCAATGGGCCCACCGACGGGGATCGATCCCAGACAATTTTGATAGTTTACATAATGAGGAGTACGGGTCTATATAATAAAATTTAAGCGACAGCCTGTTTATTTAAGTGCTATGATCATTTACTTCCGAAAATTTTAGTAGGCGCAATATTTTGATCGGGATAGTCATTAAGCCCTAGAGAGGAAAGGGTTAAATATATTTTCTGTATTATTTATAAATTTAATATTTTATTAATTAATTACAAGATATTTTATATGTTTAATTGGTTAAAACCGCTACGCATGGGCTAAACCGTATCTCATGCATTTGGCAAAATAGTAGTTGATTCCATGAATCTATATTTAGTGTCTCGTCTTTAGACGAACATCCTTCCTGCACCGCTCTAAGAGGACTGCCACTCCCAGACTAGTTTACTATTAAACACTTGCACAGGACAGAACTCACTGTAATACATGTATCTGTGATAACATGCACACATAAATCACTGTCCGAACAGTGAATTCATCCATGCTCATAAAAATATAGGTCCTGTCCCGAGTCAGACCCCCGATTTTATCGGAGGCCGGACTCGGAATAGGCGTGTTCGAAACCCCAGTTGTATATGGACACGTTAAACCAGTTAATAATAATAAAAATATATAATAATTTTAAACTAAAAGTACTACATATGCATGGATAAAAAAGTCTTCAATCTTAAAGTGTGTTTGTTTTGTTAAACGGCACCACTAGATCACATTGATTTATTAATCATCGGCATTGGATGTCAAATATTTGGTAATTTTGACATATAGTCTTAGAGAGGAAACCCGCTACATTTTTCCAGTAGTAGCAAGGTATCCTTTATATGCACCATCATATGGACAGGATAGCACATGCCACGGCCTTTGATATACCAGTCGTGGTGCACTGGCTGGAATGAAAAATAGCCCAATGGGCCCACCGACGAGGATCGATCCTAGACCGACAGCGCGTCAAGTGAGCGCTTTACCACTGGGCTTCATGTTTGCAAACTACACACTCTCCCCTCTCAATTTCAGTATAATAATTGACACTACAAAGTTGTATGATATTAAATAATAAGTCAAATGTTTTTTTAATTTCATTTCAATTTATTTTTATTCTTATATCCAATTACGGTTCAAGCACGCTGTCCTGGGCACACACCTCAGCTATCTGGGCTGTCTGTCCAGGACAGTGGGTTACTTGTTAGTTGGTTAGTGGTTAGTGAGAGAGAAGATGGTGTAGTGGTCTTACGCCTACCCATGGAGTCGTTAAAACTCGCTCTGCGTGGGAGCCGGTACCGGGCTGCGAACCCTGTACCTACCAACCTTACCATCGACAGGAGACAGGTGGTGCATCTTCCTTAGCAGAGTTAAAGGTGCGTCATTCAGAGTCACGCCTTAGGGACGTCTACACGGATAGTAGTCATCATACGACAGGAGAGAGACTTTAAAGTAGTATTTCTACCACCAATGATGGTCAACACCACCATCCACAGACTGGAGACGGTTCTCTTCTCCATCAGGTACCAGCTGATCCCGAGAGAGCTCTGTAAATAGAAGCAATATTACCTCCAGCACTTCACCGTAGAAGAGAGAAAGACATCACCCTAATAGGGCCTCCACGAGTCCAAAATATTGGACTCGGGTACTAGAGGGTCAAATTCGACCCGGACCCAAGTACTGACACTTGCACTAGATGATGGTGAGACTAAGGAATAATAGTAGAATATATGTTTAACGACACCCCAGCACGTAAAATACATCGGCTATTGGGTGTCATACTATGGTATAAATGTAAACCGTAAATGATGAACCACATCAATATAAAAATTCAACAATTAAATTAAAACACAGAGTAAAGAACTGTGCAAAAAAACATACAAATATCACAGATAGGTAATATTAACATTTAGAATAAAAGTCAGTATCACGTAAAAATTGTGATAAAAGTTCTGGATGAAATCGAAAGGATTCCACCACAGTTCTTTGACCAACTAAGGAATAAAGTAAAATAGCATTATGTATCTCAATTCCAGTGCTGAACATGAATACCAAATCATGCATTATATTGCATTCCAAACATTCAACTTTTGTTTTCCCTCTTTGTCTCTTAACCTTATAATGTAACCGGCGGCAAGCATATGGCAAAATGACGTAAAAATATAGAATTAAATGACAGTGTTCTTCCATGCATGGGTACTCGAGTCCTGTGAACGGACTAGAGTGTTGCTAGACTCGGCCGGTGCCAGACTACTCGTGAAGACTCTACATCTTAACAGGCATGGGTACTCGAGTCCTGTGAACGGACTAGAGTGTTGCTAGACTCGGCCGGAGCCCGAGTACTCGTGAAGACTCTACATCTTAACAGGCATGTTAAAAGGAGGATGTGTGTGGGGAGGGGGAGTTACAAATGTTTAGAATTATGGGGTAAGAAACAGTGTTGAGTCCTGCATCTAGAACTGAATGCCATATATATACCATTTGCCGAGGTTTAATGAGAGTTGCTTCCCTTTTCGTACCCCTAAAATAAATGGTGGTAATAATTCAAACTTCAGGAGAAAAACATGTTTATTGATTGATTGATTGATTGATTTGTTTATTTTAGTACAATGACGTCACATGAACTATTTTCTTCTTTTAAAGGTAGAAAGTTAACTTGGTTTTTTTTATGGATTATATGTCCGTTAGATACCTATATTTTATAACTCTTATAAAAAAAAAAAATGTCCAACTACCTTGAAAAACTCGTTAGATACGGTTTTTTTATTTTTATTTGTTGTTAGATACATTGAAAGTAACGGCCATTCGTTTAGTATTCTCTATTTGTAAAACGGCTTATGGATGGATTCTGGTCAGTATTGTTATGGCATAGACGACTATGGTCTCACTACACAGATCACTTCCGGGTGAGATTTCATTGATCACAGTCCACTATCGTTCTTAATTGTGACACAAGTTATGGTTCACATATTCACTTCTAGGAAATGGTGAAGAATTAAAACAATATGTATGTTTAATGGTAAGCCTTCTGGCTGTATTTTGCCCATGTTATTTTGTAATATTGTGCATTCACCTTTTGGGACATGGGTGTATAGCGCAAGAGACAGCCGGACAGCCAGATGCGGTCATATAGCAAAACACTGAGACGGAAATGTTCTCAAATTTGAAGTGAAAATAAATGCTTATATAATATATGTTCGCAATGGAGTATGTTGTTAGTGCCAGCGAGAACTCGTTCTATTAGCAATCTTCTTGAAGTTGGACAATTTAACATGGGTTTCAATGGCAGATGGCATCTGTTTAGTGAGACCTATACAAGCATTACCCATGTAGCAATTAAACTAGAAATTTGTTTTAGCTTTTTACCTTAGAAGACGAGAGTAGCCTCCATGACATTCTTTTAAAAGAAATAATAACAAGTTTGCCACTTGGAGTTTGAATTATTACTACTGTTTACGTTAAGGAGTCCAAAAAGGGAAGCAACTCTCATTAAACTTCAGTAGATGATGTTTTTGTGGATGTCAAACATCTAGCAATTTCGACATATAGTCTTAGAGAGGAAACCCGCTATTTTTCCATTAGTAGCAAGGGATGTTTTATATGCACCATCTCACAGACAAGATAGCATATACCACGGCATTTGATATACCAGTTGTGGTGCACTTTGTGGAGCGACAAATAGCCCAATGGGCCCACCGACGGGGATCGATCCCAGACAATTTTGATAGTTTACATAATGAGGAGTACGGGTCTATATAATAAAATTTAAGCGACAGCCTTTTTATTTAAGTGCTATGATCATTTACTTCCGAAAATTTTAGTAGGCGCAATTTTTTGATCGGGATAGTCATTAAGCCCTAGAGAGGAAAGGGTTAAATATATTTTCAGTATTATTTATAAATTTCATATTTTATTAATTGATTACAAGATATTTTATTTATTTAATTGGTTAAAACCGCTATGCATGGTCTAAACCGTATCTCATGCATTTGGCAAAATAGTAGTTGATTCCATGAATCTATATCTAGTGTCTCGTCTTTAGACGAACATCCTTCCTGCACCGCTCAGAGGACTGCCACTCCCAGACTAGTTTACTATTAAACACTTGCACAGGACAGAACTCACTGTAATACATGTATCTGTGATAACATGCACACATAAATCACTGTCCGAACAGTGAATTCATCCATGCTCATAAAAATATAGTTCCTGTCCCGAATCAGACCGGACTCGGGATAGGCGTGTTCGAAACCCCAGTGGTATATGGACACGTTAAACCAGTTAATAATAATAAAAATATATTAATTTTAAACTAAAAGTACTACATATGCATGGACAAAGAAGTCTTCAATCTTAAAGTGTTTGTTTTGTTAAACGACACCACTAGAGCACATTGATTTATTAATCACCGGCTATTGGATGTCAAATATTTGGTCATTTTCACATATAGTCTTAGAGAGGAAACCCGCTATATTTTTCCAGTAGTAGCAAGGTATCTTTTATATGCACCATCATATAGACAGGTTAGCACATACCACGGCCTTTGATATACTAGTCGTGGTGCACTGGCTGGAACGAGAAATAGCCCAATAGACCCACCGAGGAGGATCGACTAAGTTTCAACTATTCAAATGCGTTCTTATTTCTAGAAAAAAACTAAAAATCGAGACCTGTGGATGCTTATATATAATTGGTTTATGATTTGATTACATGTACATTTGTATTCAAGGGCAGCCTGAATAGTCTATTTATCCTGAAACTGCTCGTGTTACATCACTGACACTATGTGATACCACTGGCAACAGTAATGAAACATTTAGGTTATCACTCCAGATGACAAACAGCTCAGAGGCTTTAGATTGGATAAAAAACGAATTGTGATGCAGCTTGAAAAAATTAAAAACAAAATTTAGTAGAATGGCAACAGAAATGTAACTCCCCTCATTTATGAAATAAGTTTCTCAATTCGTGAAGGTTGACCATCTTACTTATGTCACTCACGTTAATTAATTTTCAAAACGTTACCTAAGACTAAAACCCATGTCTTAACTAACGAGAGTGAAATGAATACAATAATCAACCGTCACTCGTTGTGGAGCTTTCATGTACACAATACAACTTACGTCATATTGTTATTAAATTTTGTCTAAACACTTCTGAAAACCCCCAGATGTAGGTCAAGGGTCAGTCAAGGTCACAGTAACCTGTTCGAGATACACGGCACAGGGACTAACAACAAACTAATACTACAATGCATTATAATGTCGATTTATTCAACAAAATATAAAAACTAGATCATTCATTCTAATGAATCTGGAAACGCGGTGTCCTTGGAGATGGCTCCTAGTTAACAACACTCGTCCACAGTCAGTGCACTGGTGCCCGCCTGGAAGGTCTGCTGTCCGCAGACATGTCGTTGTCCATCACGGCAGACCTTCCAGAGTATAGTTGGCCGCAGTCTTCACAAACTGTTCTGAAAAACAAAATTTGGAACATACGATTAGGTGTCCTAAACCCGGGGGAGCAGACGAAGATATGCCTAAACTATAAGAAAATTCTTGGATGGATAATTATATAATGACGTTCCAAAACGTATTTGCTTAATTTAGCTTCCAGGGTATACAAACTTTCATCAAGACACTTTTTAAGTGTATAAATATAACTCGTTTCCTTAAATTACACCAAAAACTTTGATCATGTTTGTTTTGGCCGTCAAAACAACGAGGTTTTTCTGCAATAGCTTTTTTTGTGGTTTAACAAAATCGGGAATTAAGTAAACAAATGGATAGAATATTCATTCTAGAGCCGTATCGCAATATTATTTTAATCAGAAAGGCATCCAGCATGTAGCTGTAAGACAAAATGTACTCACCGTCGTGTAGCGAAGCGAGCTTTATCCGCCATTTTGGTAGTGGTATACGAAGTTCAAGCATGTGTCATACGGTTTAGGTTGGACCCCTTGTAAAGATACAAATCTAGCTTGTGGGTGTATACTACCAAATCAAATCCCATAGACGACAATAGTAACATATGTGGCTAAAACTCCTACCTGCAACGTATCAACCGACATAAACGCCACGGATGTAAATACTACCACCCCTCACCCTTAAAGTGAATCACAAAAAAAGTGGGTGTTAAGCTGCTCATTTCTGAGATAACGGGTAGCGTCTATGACTACCCTAGTTCCACACAAAATTTGAGTACTTTTTTTACAGGTATCCCATACATGTTCCAAGCACAAGGCTACTTGACACAATGGTACTAGATGAAATAAAATTGCATACATTTTGCATAATTTTTTTAACAACCAACACATTTATAACCAATCACAGGACTTGTGGTGTTCACTTCTCTATCAAAAGTTGGGTGCACCTCGAACTTTGACCCAGCCGGAAGTTATTTGGTTTAGTACTACCTTGTGTCCCCTCCCCCTAACTCACCCCACCCCCATCAGAGACTGTGGTCCCACACTGGAAATTGTATCTCCACACCAGCAGGGTTCGTAGCGGTCTTTAAATTCCTTGAAATTGTATCTCCACACCAACAGGGTTCGTAGCGGTCTTTAAATTCCTTGAAATTGTATCTCCACACCAGCAGGGTTCGTAGCGGTCTTTAAATTCCTTGAAATTGTATCTCCACACCAACAGGGTTCGTAGCGGTCTTTAAATTCCTTGAAAGTCTTTGAATTTAACAAAATGATTTTTTAAGTCTTTTAAAGTCTTTGAATTGTAATAAAAGTCTTTAAAAGTCTTTAATTTCTTACAAATTATAGCCAAAGCAATGATAATGTCTTTTACAACTGCGTGCACTTGATATTTTCCAGTTACAAGGTTTAATCTGTCATGATGCATGTAAAAAAGCTTTTTTTTTCTTTTTTTTTACCATGGACAGCAACGTAAACTAACTGATTTTGGTATTTTTATCGCATTCTATTGTCATTGACCACTGTGTTAAAGTTTTGAAAGTTTTTGAAAATGGCAGGCAAAAGTCTGTAAAAGTCTTTGAATTTGTTTGGTCTTTAAAGGGACATTCCCGAGTTTGCTGCATTGTAAGTTGTTTCCGACTAATAAAATATTTCTACGATTAAACTTACATATTAAATATATTTTCTTGTTTAGAATGTCAGTGTCTGTATATTCAATGTGTTTCTGGTCGTCTTAATATTTGTAAGAAGCCCAAACTGGATTTTGTCTTCAAATAATTTCGTACGTACGAAAAAATCATTTTTAGGAAATAAAATGAAATTTAACCTAGTACCAATATTAGAACGATCAAAAACACGTTTAATATACAGCCACTAATATGTTATGCAGGAAAATATATTTGATGTGTAATGACAATCGTTAAAAATCTGTTAGTCGATAACATCTTAAAAGTTGCAGCCAACTCAGGAATGTCCCTTTAATGATATGAACCCTGTCCCGATATCGTCCCTGTCAGGGCCTCCACAAGTTTAAAACACTAGACTCGAGGGTTAAACTCCACGCGGACCCGAGTACCCGACACTTATACCAGGCTAACTTACACGAGAGTAAGTAATAAATTAAATAGCATTATGCATCTTAATTCCAGCGCTGAACATAAATGCAATATCGTGCCATTGTATTGCATTTAGAAACTGGTTGATAATTCCAGTTTTGTGACGGACGTACGGACGGCCAGATTAAAACGAGGGACTAACACATGATCATATAATTGTTGTGTAACTTGCTGATTAGTTACTGCTGAAATTAATGCTATACACCGGCCTCGGTGGCGTCGTTAAGCCATCGGACGTAACGCTGGTAGGTACAGGGTTCGCAACCCGGTACCGGCTCCCACCAAGAGCGAGTTTTAACGACTCAATTGGTAGGCGTAAGACCACTACACGCTCGTCTGTCTCACTAATAGCTAAGCGACTGTCCAGGACAGATAGCCCACATAGCTGAGATGTGTGCTCAGAACAGCTTGCTTGAACCTTAATTGGATATAAGCACGAAAATAAGTTAAAATGAATGACTGAGTTATGCTCTAAATTGTCTCACTTGTACGGGTACTCGAGTCCTGTGAACGGGTACTCGAGTCCTGTGAACGGGTACTCGAGTCCTGTGAACGGGTACTCGAGTCCTGTGAACGGGTACTCGAGTCCTGTGAACGGGTACTCGAGTCCTGTGAACGGGTACTCGAGTCCTGTGAACGGACTTGAGTCTTGCTAGACTCGGACCGTGCCCGAGTAGTACTCGTGGAGACCCTGGTCTTTGCAAGGCCTGGCTAGAGGACATTCCAGTCGTGCTGATCAATTATGATATCACAAGACACTCGGGGAGTATCCTCTATTTAAGACATTAAACAGTAATTGGTAATAATTTTTTAATTGACGAGAAATATAATCAAGATTTTGAAAACAAAAAAAGAAAAGAAAGAAATGTTTTATTTAACGACGCACTCATCACATTTTATTTACGGTTATATGGCGTCAGACATATGGTTAAGGACCACACAGATTTTGAGAGGAAACCCGCTGTCGCCACTACATGAGCTGCTCTTTCCGATTAGCAGCACGGGATCTTTTATTTGCGCTTCCCACAGGTAGGATAGCACAAACCATGGCCTTTGTTGAACCAGTTATGGATCTCTGGTCGGTGCAAGTGGTTTACACCTACCCATTGAGCCTTGCGGAGCACTCACTCAGGGTTTGGAGTCGGTATCTGGATAAAAAATCCCATGTCTCGACTGGGATCCGAAACCAGTACCTACCAACCTGTAGACCGATGGCCTAACCACGACGCCACCGACGCCGGTCTTGAAAACAAAACGTTCCATGTGGTCGGTCGGCTAGCTCATTGAGCTATTTCTTGTTTCAGTCTTGGTATATCAAAGACCGTGTTACGTGCTATCCTAGCTGTCCGTGGGAGGGTGTTTATAAAAGATCCATTGCTACTAGTGAAACAAATGTACAAATGGTTTCTTCTCTAAGCAGGTCTGTACATCGTGACCGATTCGGACGCTTATGCAACCTTTTTTTTTTTTTGCTTTTAAAACATTTTATACGGTCCCCCCCCCCCCCCCCCCCCCCCCCCCCCCCCCCCCCCCCCCCCCCCCCCCCCCCCCCCCCCCCCCCCCCCCCCCCCCCCCCCCACCACCCCCCCCCCCCCCCCCCCCCCCCCCCCACCCCCCCCCCCCCCCCCCCCCCCCCCCCCCCCCCCCCCCCCAAGTGGGTTTATTATCTAAGAGTATATGTCAGAATTAACAAATGTTTGACATCCAGTAGCTAATTAATAAATCAGTGTGCTCTAGTGGTGTTTCACTATCTCTGACTTTGTCCCCACTCCTTTCTTTCTCTCCATCTCTCTCTCTCTCTCTCTCTCTCTCTCTCTCTCTCTCTCTCTCTCTCTCTCTCTCTCTCTCTCTGCTTCTAAAACATTTTATACAGGTCCCCCCTTCCCCGGTAGGTTTCCTTTCTAAGAGCATATGTCAGAATTAACAAATGTTTGACATCCAGTACCCTCCCCCTCCCCCCCCCCCCCCCCCCATGTCTCTCCGTCTCCCTCTCTCTTCTCTTCTCTCTCTCTCTCTCTCTCTCTCTCTCTCTCTCTCTCTCTCTCTCTCTCTCTCTCTCTCTCTCTCTCTCTCTCTCTCTCTCTCTCTCTCTCACATTGACCTCCATCCTGTACACGGACACGCCTGGCAGCTGAGGCATGTGCCCAGTACAGTTGTTCGAAGATAAATGAAAACGGAACGCCTCTTTGACGTATGGTTAAGTAGGTCATTTTGTAGAACAAAGTGCGTTACCGTGTTCACGCATTACCTGAGCGGATGAAAAGGTTTGCCCGGATTGAAAACGCGGATTGCTTTTCGATTTCCCCATTGTTCACGAATCCAGCCGGACTCCTAAATCATTGTACTGACTTAATATGTTGTAGTGCAGTCTTAAAGACACTGCGACATAGTTGGTTTGGCGCCAAATTTTACGATTTTGTTTCGCATGTCCGTCTTTATTTTTCTTTTCAGTTGAAAAATGCTGCTCATTACCATGACTTTTAATACATAAGTTTATGACAGTGTTGTTTATATATGTTTTAATGTTTGCCTTAACGTATATTATGTAAACTTACGTGTTTTGTATTTTACGAAAGTATCGCTGCAAAAATGTTTCCAGCGCTCTGAATAGTAATATATCCAGTAGCGGGTGATTAGTGAATCAATGTTTGATACAAAATAGCCGATGATTAATGAATCCATGTGCTCGAGTGATGTGGTTAAACAGAACAAATTTTAACAAAAGCTTTCCCGTTAACTATAAAATCCCCCTACTTCAACTTAGTTTTGGAACGGCATCTGTCATATCGTACCGGTCTCGGTGGCGTCGTGGGTAGGCCATCGGTCTACAGGCTAGTAGGTACTGGGTTCGGATCCCAGTCGAGGCATGGGATTTTTAATCCAGATACTGACTCCAAACCCTAAGTGAGTGCTCCGCAAGGCTCAATAGGTAGGTGTAAACCACTTGCACCGACCAGTGATCCATAACTGGTTCAACAAAGGCCATGGTTTGTGCTATCCTACCTGTGGGAAGCGCAAATAAAAGATCCCTTGCTGCTAATCGGAAGGAGTAGCCCATGTAGTGGCGACAGCGGGTTTCCTCTCAAAATCTGTGTGGTCCTTAACCATATGTCTGACGCCATATAACCGTAAATAAAATGTGTTGAGTGCGTCGTTAAATAAAACATTTCTTTCTTTCTTTCTATCATATCGTGTTGAGATGTCTTCCAGCCAATTGTCCGTTGCTGTGCTCATCGCGGTTAAAAGTTAGTTTGTTTTCTTTAACGACACCACTAGAGCGTAGCGAGGAGGGGGGCGGCACGGGGTCACTAGAGCACATTGATTAATTAACCATCGGCTATTGGATGTCAAACTCGTAGTCATCAGTGGAAACCCATTACATGTTTTCTAATGTAGCGAAAGATATTTTATATGCACTTTTCTACAGACAGCCTTTGATCAGTTGTGGTGCACTGGATGGAACTAGAGAAAAAAAATCATTTGGATGGATCCACCGAGGTGGTTCGAAGCTGCGACGCAAGCACGTCAAGCGAGCACTCAACCAACTGAGCTAAATCCCACCCCTTGTGCTTAGGATGGGTGCCAGAGATATAAGTTTACGGTTTAAACATATTTATTTCCTCTAATAATAATAATAATAATAATAAATAATAAAGTTTTCGGATTGGTCAACAGGCTGACGTCTATATTAAGGCAGCTGAGCCCCTCTTAGCATTTAACAAAAATACTATATATATATATATATATATATATATATATATATATATATATATATATATATATAGTGATTTCCTTAGAAATTTGGCAGGGCATGGTAGACCAAACACTTTTGGGGCATTTTCACCATTTTTAGAGCACTTGTTTTTCATTAAAAATACACAAAAATTAATTGAAATAAACATTAATGTAATTTATGTGCTTGCTTTAACAAATGAATGGCAAAAGATATAAAAGGCATATTTTATTAATTAATAATACCTTTTTTGTTTTTTTTATGAAGTCAGTTTTAGAATTAATTACTGAAAAAGGCTTGTTTAATCTCAGGGCAGCATGGCGCTGATTGAGGTAAGATAGTGCTAGACTATTGAGGCATGGCGCTGCACCATGCTAAAACAAGCACGGCGCTGCACCATGCTAAAACAAGCTAGGGAAAACACTATATAAAAATATATATATATATATATATATATATATATATATATATAAGCTGGAGTGATGTTCTTCGAACATCACCACAAATCGTATCTAAATGAATGTTTAAAGAGTGGATGCTAGTTGGAGGGAACAGTCATCCCAAAGAATATCAGCATAGTCGTTAAACACGGGCAGAATAAACGCTGTATATATTTTATCCAACGATTTTGGTAGATAAACCGTATTTAAAGGTTAATTTGTTCTGGTCTTATTGATAATACTTTTTTATGTGACGCTCCCAATCTCCGGATCTGTGGAATGCGAGTCCCAAATGTTTGTGTCTTTCAACTTCGGATACTTGAACTTCACTTTCAGCGAACACCTGACATCATCACTGTTTTGACAGTGGTTCATGAGTGCATGCTTTCACAGCTGTATATTCGATTGAGCTCTGCAAATTATGGTTTATCAAACAAGTTCTGCAGACGACGTAAGAAGAATATAATGTTCTGGAAATAATCTCCTGTGGAGTGACAGTCCTATAGACGAGGCAGCTGATAGTGATTCACGGAAACAATCACAAACATGTATTTGCCAAAAATACCCATTCGACTCTGCTTTGTGCAGAGATACGGTTTTGGTCAAAGAAAAACGATTTTATTCTCTCCTATTAAGACTGCCGCCACGCGTTTCTCAGTTCCGGTCGATTTAGCATTGAGCCAGTATGTATCATCACAATAAGTTGAGTCGGGCTGTTGCACACGAACAATTGAAAAAATCGAAACCAATCATCGTTAATCCACGTAAATCTCTTGATTTGTTTAATTAATGCGGTCACACTTCCTTGTTCGTTGCTGCGCCAAACATGGCCCAGTTGTCCATCAATGGCTGCCCAGACAGTATGATACTAATGTTGGTGGTGGCATCGTTGGTCTATCAGCATTTTGTCCGGCCGGGCAGCCCACGTTGGGTCATTGATATCTATTTACTGGTGTTGGCTCACCGGTGGCTTGTCACTGGTGTTGGCTCACTAGTGGCTTGTCACTGCTGTTGGCTCACCCGTGGCTTGTCACTGGTGTTGGCTCACCGGTGGGTTGTCACTGGTGTTGGCTCATTGGTGGCTGTAACTGGTGTTGGCTCACCGGTGGGTTGTCACTGGTGTTGGCTCACCGGCGGCTTGTCACTGGTGTTGACTCACCGGTGGCTTGTCACTGGTGTTGGCTCACCGGTGGCTTGTCACTGGTGTTGACTCACCGGTGGCTTGTCACTGGTGTTGGCTCACCGGTGGGTTGTCACTGGTGTTGGCTCATTGGTGGCTGTAACTGGTGTTGGCTCACCGGTGGCTTGTCACTGGTGTTGGCTCACCGGTGGGTTGTCACTGGTGTTGGCTCATTGGTGGCTGTAACTGGTGTTGGCTCACCGGTGGCTTGTCACTGGTGTTGACTCACTGGTGGCTTGTCACTGGTGTTGGCTCACCTGTGGCTTGTCACTGGTGTTGACTCACTTGTGGCTTGTCACTGGTGTTGGCTCACTTGTGGCTTGTCACTGGTGTTGGCTCACTGGTGGCTTATCACTGGTGTTGGCTCACGTGTGGCTTGTAACTGGTGTTGGCTCACCGGTGGCTTGTAACTGGTGTTGGCTCACCGGTGACTTATCAGTTGTTGGCTCACTGGTGACTTGTCACTGGTGTTGGCTCACTGGTGGCTTATCACTGGTGTTGGCTCACGTGTGGCTTGTAACTGGTGTTGGCTCACCGGTGGCTTGTAACTGGTGTTGGCTCACCGGTGGCTTATCAGTTGTTGGCTCACTGGTGACTTGTCACTGGTGTTGGCTCACTGGTGGCTTGTCACTGATGGCTTATCACTGGTGTTGGCTCACTGGTGACTTGTCACTGGTGTTGGCTCACTGGTGGCTTGTCACTGGTGGCTTATCACTGGTGCTGGCTCACTGGTGGCTTGTCACTGGTGGCGTGTCACTGGTGGCTTATTACTGGTGGCGTGTCACTGGTGGCGTGTTACTGGTGGCGTATCACTGGTGGCGTGTTACTGGTGGCTTATCACTGGTGGCTTGTCACTGGTGGCTTATCACTGGTGGCTTGTCACTGGTGGCTTATCACTGGTGCTGGCTCACTGGTGGCTTGTCACTGGTGGCTTATCACTGGTGGCGTGTCACTGGTGGCTTGTCACTGGTGGCGTGTTACTGGTGGCTTATCACTGGTGGCTTGTCACTGGTGTTAACTCACTGGTGACATATCGGTTGTGTTGGCTCACCGGTGGCTTGTCATTTGTGTCCGTACTTAGATGCATGCAATCTTTAACACAGCCATTAACAGTTTCCCGCTCGTTAACTTGTAATTGAGGCGTCATTATATCTCCTGTCAAATCAATCACTTTTAGAACTTGAAATAACAAGTTTCATTCATTTGGTTCACTTGTTGTAGTCAGACAGGAAACCTCTGAACTAATATTTATGACTTCTTTAAAAATATTTTGTCAGATGGCTTAACCACGACGCCACCGTGGCCGGTTTTAACATTAAACATCGACTAATGGATGTCAGACATTTGGCAAATTTGACATAATATGATAGTCGTAGAGGAAAACCCCGCTAGATTTGTTTTCGTTAGCAGCAAAGGATCTTTATATGCACAAAATGCATTTTTCATAATTCTAAAAACGTACGTTCGTCTGAGAAGTATTGGTTATTGAGGCAAGCTCTAGTCTATTTTAGACAGTATTTCCCTGTTTAAACATAGCATACTTTAGTTTCACTCTGTTATAACCTTATCCAATTATGTGTTGCAGGTTTTTAGATTAATTATTATTATTATTATTGTTATTATTATTATTATTATTATTATTATTATTATTGTTATTATTATTATTATTATTATTATTATTATTATTATTATTTTCTATCCCCACCCCTACCCTTACCCACCCCCAGTTATTTGAGACAAGGTCTGGCTCTTTGACCTAGTGTTAATTAGTACTTCGATCAAGGTTGTGGTGGTGGTGTTTTTGTTGTTTGTATTTTGTTGTTGTTTTCTTTTCTTCTTGTTTCTTTGTTGTTGTTGTTGTTGCTTTTTGTTTTGAGGGAGTTTTTTCGGCTTTTTACTTTGTTATTTTTATTTATTTGTTCTATTATTATTATTATTTTGTTTGTATGTTGTTTGTTTGTTTGGGATTTTTGGGGGTTTTTGGGTTTTTTTTTTTTTTTGGGGGGGGGGGGGTATTTTTTTGGGGGGTTAGGTTTTTGGGGGGACTGAGGGATAATTCCAAAGGTGTGATAAATGCTGGGGGATGGGGTTTATCGTGTGTCCACGTAAGATTTATTTTGGTGTTTGTTGATTTTGATGCATTTCGTTCCAACCAGTGCACCACAACTGGTCAAAGGCAATGGTATGTGCTTTCCTATCTATGGGAAAGTGCATATAAAAGATCCCTTGCTGCATTAGAATTTTTTTTGTAGCGGGATTCCTCTGATGACTATGAGTCAGAATTACCATGTTTGACACCCGATAGCCGATGATTGATTAATTAATGTCCTCTAGTGGTGTCGTTAAACAACACAAACGTGTTTGGTTGTATTTCAAAATTTCATCTTCAACTTAAAGGGGACGCATACGAATTAAACCTCGAAACGCACGATTCGTGATCTCTCTTTACAAATGCGATACAGTTATCGGAATACAAATTGATTATATTAACATATACGCGATAAAATAGGGCTTCTTTTGTCGGGGAATATATAAATGTGCATTGTGTGTGCAATGTAACGATACTAGTTCTCCCAAAGTATCCATTTTGTCATAAACACGAAACAGCTGGAAGCTATTATTGTTGTATGCATACCGTTACGTATGTTAGGCTTGTTGGTAGGTCCAATCAATGACATACGTGTCACAGTACATAGGTGGCTTTTGTTATACATAAGGGGTGGGACGCAACCCATTGGTAACACGTTCGCCTGATGCGCGGTCAGTCTAGGATCGAACCTCCTTGCTGGGCCCATTTGGGTTACGTCTCATTACTGCCAGTGCACCACGACTGGTATATCAAAGGCCGTGGTATGTACTATCCTGATTGTGGGATTTTGCGTATAAAAGATCCATTGCTACTAAAGGAAAAATCTAGCGAGTTTCGTCTTTAAAGCTATATGTTAAATTTTTGGTTACACAGAGATAGGTCACCAATCGAAGGTTAAAAACGTTATGCCCAACATGTCATTTTGCAGGCCCGTATACGCCCCCCCCCCCCCCCATAGTCTGCCGAGGTCCGTCCGTGGATGTGTAAAAAGTATATTTGACATATTTTGAGACAAAGAAACATTTCAAATTTACTTCCCAGAATGCAGGAAAATGCATCTCCTGCATTCTAGATTTTAAAAAAATGGGGGGGGGGGGGGGGGGGGGGCATGCCTCCGGACCCCCTAGCAACTCCGGCCCTTTGAGCCGTCGATTACACACACACACACACACACACACACACACAAACACACACCATAATTTTCTGCATACGGGCCTGTTTTGTGAAGTTTTGTTATATTTTTACTTCTTAAAGGGCCGGTACAGTATTTTACAGTACATTAAACGTGGACTGGATCGTTATTTATTTTTGTCTCACTACTTCATTTTTCTGTGTATGCGTGTATGTATGTATGTATGTATGTATGTATGTATGTATGTATGTATGTATGTATGTGTATGTTAATATGATTACTATAACATACTAAGATGTATTAAAGCATGTCGACGTGCTTTTCCGAGTTTATAACGAGCATATTTTCATGCAATTATCACAAAATGTGAAAACTATTGGATGTGTAAACATTTGTTAACTCTGATATGTCACCTTCTGAGGAAACCCGCTACATTATTTTATTAGTAACAAAAGATATTTTATATGCACTTTCACACAGACTTGATGACACATATAACGTGGGGCAAATGGTCGGGATGGGAAAAAACAATCAAAGAATGGGTGCACGGAGTGTGTTCCATCTTACGATCATCTTAGGGGCTGTCCTAAGTTATTGTCATTGTTAGAATGTTGCCGACTATGTATAGGAATGAAGGAAGGAAATTGTTTATTTAACACATTTTATTTACGGTTTTTGGTTTACTCAACACATTTTATTTACGGTTTTTGGTTTACTCAACACATTTTATTTACGGTTATATGGCATCTGGCATATGGTTAAGGATCACACAGACATTGAGGGAGAAAAACCGCTGTCACCACTTCATGGGCTATTCTTTTCGATTAGCAGCAAGGGATCTTTTATATGCACCATCCCATAGACAGGATGGCACATACCACGGCCTTTGATGTACCAGTCGTGCTGCACAGGCTGGAGCGAGAAATAGCCCAATCCGACTATGTATAGACTATGTATGGCAACAAAAAAAACACCCAACATTTTGTAGGCATACATACATATTTATAAATAAAATAATATAATGTGCACATTGCGCGGAATGGTAACTAGCAAGGAATTACAATCGATAAAAGTCAATAATAAATAGCTAATACAAAAAAGGAAATGTTTTATTTAACGACGCACTCAACACATTTTATTTATGGTTATATGGCGTCAGACATATGGTTAAGGACCACACAGATTTTGAGAGGAAACCCGCTGTCACCACTACATGGGCTACTCCTTCCGATTAGCAGCAAGGGATCTTTTATTTGCGCTTCCCACAGGCAGGATAGCACAAACCATGGCCTTTGTTGAACCAGTTATGGATCACTGATCGGTGCAAGTGGTTTACACATACCCATTGAGCCTTGCGGAGCACTCAGTCAGGGTTTGGAGACGGTATCTGGAATAAAAATCCCATGCCTCGACTGGGATCCGAACCCAGTACCTACCAGCCTGTAGACCGATGACCTAACCCCGACGCCACCGAGGCCGGTAAATAGGTAATACGTGCATAGTAATAATATACAATATAATAACACATGCCATTGTATAATGATTTTAGAGAAATTTTATTTAACAACACTGTCTTAATGTTACTTTTAATGATTTTAATTCATGTGATAAAATTATATTTTTATTTTCCAACAAAGATCTAATGAAAAGATTTGCAGGGTACAATGGTCTCTCCAGTATTCAGGAAAGGGATGGAGGGAATCGGTAGAGCTGGTTCCACTTTTGGAAAAGGATGATACCTAAGATTTGCAGGGTACAAGTACTTCGAAAATGTCTTGTAAACGACGATGAACCTGATTACTCTGGTAGTTCAAGACGATGGCATGACTTGTGATTTTGGATGGCGGCCTAAATAAACGGATGGAAAGAAAGAAATGTTTTATTTAACGACGCACTCAACACATTTTATTTACGGTTATATGGCGTCAGACATATGGTTAAAGACCACACAGATTTTGAGAGGAAACCTGCTGTCGCCACTACAAGGGCTACTCTTTCCGATTAGCAGCAAGGGATCTTTTATTTGCGCTTCCCACAGGTAGGATAGCACAAACCATGGCCTTTGTTGAACCAGTGATGGATCACTGGTCGGTGCAAGTGGTTTACACCTACCCATTGAGCCTTGCGGAGCACTCACTCAGGGTTTGGAGTCAGTATCTGGATTAAAAATCCCATGCCTCGGCTGGGATCCGAACCCAGTACCTACCAGCCTGTAGACCGATGGCCTAACCACGACGCCACCGAGGCCGGTAAATAAACGGATGGCGGATATTACTATCGCTGTCACTGGATGGCTTAAGAAATGGCGGGCCCGCCATCGCTTATGACATGTAGCAAGACCCCTGATATATTATAAGTATTGTATATATTTTTTTTTTTAAAGGTGAGACGGTAATAAAATATTGAATTGAATTGAATTGTATCAGTGTTGCTTGTTCTATGCGTGGTAGCAGTGGTCAATTTACACAATTTAATTAGCTGTTTTGAATTGTCGCTGGACAGTACTTGCGTTAATTTACATGTTGATGGTTTATTATAGTAAAAGAGACGTTTTAATGATTAAAATTGCGTATTAAATACATTTCGTTTTCTGCATAAAATATCAGTGACTGTATATTAAATGTATTTCTGATTGTTGTAGTGTTTGCACTAGGTCAAACTTAATTTTTTTTTCCAAATACCAATTTATAAAATATAATATTTCGTATCTACAAAATTTTGGGAGACCAAATCCAGCTTGGGCTACTTACAAACATAAAGACAACCCAAAAACATAGTGAATATACAGACACTGATATTCGAAACAAGAAAATGTATTCAGTGTGAAATTTTAGACGTAAAAAATCTTAAATGGCGGAAAACTCAGGAGAGACTCTTTTAAAGGGGCAGACCCTACTTTTTAAACACTACAGCATATTTTTTACTATTAGAGCCGTTCATGATCACTGAAATCAAACATTACTTATATTTTATTTTTTAGATTATCCATTTCCGGAGAACCGAAGTGTTTCTGGTCATCCTAGTGTTTCTAATACCAAAAAATGCATTTTTCATATTTTTAAAAACGCACGTGCGTCTGAGAAGTAGCGGTTTATTGATTCGAGTTCCAGTCTATTTTGAAGGATATTTCCTGTTTTAACGCCATAGACTCTTCTTTCACTCTATTGTAACTTTATCCAAATGAGTTATAGGTTTGTAAATTAACTAAACTTAGTGTCCATTTTTTATGGGTTAAAACTAGTGTCTGCGTTTTTAAGGGTACTTAGCCCTCTTAGTACGAATCTTATGTAACACTATGGTATTTTCGATTACTCGGACCATAATCTAATATTATTGCCATTGGTATAATAGTTTCTTTTTTCCTTTTTTCCTTTTTTTTTAAATTTATTTATTTTAAAAATCTAAATTGCTAATTTATCCCCACCACGCCCCTGTTTTTAACACACTACCCAGGAAATTTGGACAGCCGTGCTTCAAGCGTTAAAACTGTATTTTTTTAATAATTTAGTCATATCTATTTTGTTCTGTAAATAACCACCTTCCCTGTACAAAGCTCGAAGTTTTGCAAAACTCGAATATCACTAAAAGTAGACACGAACCAAATGGTCCCAATAAGACGCCGTCTTAATCTTCTATAACCCATTCCCATAAATATGGCGGCTAGAGGGAGAGGGGGTGCAGTATGACAATGAAGGGCACATCGCGTTATTAGGGAAAATATTTGAGGGGGGGGGGGGGGCGGAAAGGGGGAAAAAAAGGCGCATGGACCAACTCGTGAAATGGGCAACCCATGAACATTTTTAAAAAAAAAAAAAAAAAAAAGAATAAATAAATAAATAAAAATTAAAATAAGCGAGGAAATAAAAAAGATACTTGAATATATTTTGAAGAGACGGGACCCTGGACGCATCTTGGATCCGCCTTTGGTCATTTAATTTTTTGTTTCCAAATTAACTATTAACAATACATATTAAATGGTGTATTTCATTTTACTTAGAGAGGCCATTAAATTTTAATGACTGTTCTTTATTAAAATTCAGCAAAATATAATCCTTAGACCACGACTCAGTCATTCGAGGGTCGGGACTTAGCTCAGTGGTAAAGCGATCGCTTGATGCGCGGGCGGTCTTCCATCGATCCCCGTCAGTGGACCCATTGGGCTATTTCTCGTTTCAGCCAGTGCACCACGACTGGTATGGACAGAACTCTCTGGCGAAGTCAGAGATTGTGCCCACGACAGGCGTGCTTGAACAATTCTCTGATGGGTGAAAAATGTAGCGGGTTTCCTCTCTAAGACCATAATATTATTTCAAAATTGCAAAATGTCTGACATCTAATAGCCGATGATTATTTAATTATGTCGTTAAACAAAACAAACCTTTTAACAATCATTCGAACGGTAGACAAATATATTTCCTATATTCGATTGCTTTTTGTTTACGGTCTTTTCTTTTTGTCTTTTTTTTTTTTAAATTTGTTTTGTGCAGTACGTTTTCATGGGTTACACGTTATGTGTTGCAGATTAGTTTTACTCATTTTCTCATAATGAATAAATTTATACATGTTTACTATAACTTCTTTTTCTCTTTTTTTTTTCTTCTTTTGTTTGGCATTTCGAAAAAAACAACCTAAACAACTCCCCTAACAAAGTCTCCCTTTTGTTAAAATTCCTGTCCCGAGTATCATATCGGAGGTCGAACTCGGGATAGGCGTGTTCGAAACCCTAGTGGTATATGAGCACGTTAAACTAGTCACCTATCTATCTATATGTTAACAAAGGCGGATCTAGGGGAGCAGCCCCTCCCCCCCCCCTAAATTTTGCGAAAGTAATAATTTTATTATATATTAATTTTCTTTTCTTTTTTACGATCCCTTTCCAAACCTCCCTCAAAGTTCCCTTGGCATTCCGCCTCATGTCAATGGGGCCCCCCTAAATGGATTTTCTGGATCCGCCACTGGTTAAAAACTTCTCCCTCTCAAAGGCTGAGACAGAAGTGACTTTACCCTATAACTTGAACGTCGCACGATACCTGTCTTATAGGGGATGCAGTCTTAGCGTTACAAAACGTTATTATGGGGAGAGGAGAAAGGGGTGGGGGGAGAAGGAGGTATCAAAAATTGCAAAAAAATTGCGTTACGTAATTGTTGAATGCTACACCCACAGGAATAAGAAGTTTGTTTTATTTTAACGACATCACTACAGCACAATGATTTATTAATCATCGGCTATTGGATGTCAAATATATGGTCATTTTGACACACAGTCATAGAGATGAAACCCGCTACAGTTTTCCATTAGTAGCAAGGGATTTTTTATATGCACCATCCCACATACAGAATAGCACATATCACGGCCTTTGATATTACAGTCGTGGTTCACTGGATGGTGCGAGAACCACAGTAAAAAGACAAATATGAAAGTATTCTTTGGAACAAAACTACTTATCACCGTTTGGTTAATTCGTAAATTCCTCTTGTTACACATTGTAATTTTCCTGAGTATTGTCTAATAAATCTTGAAATCTTAAAATCTTTAAAAAATCTTAAAAAAAAAAAAAAATGCCTTTCCGTCCCTGGTCAGCCAACTAGCCAGGCCATTTATTCATTTCATTTCTAACTTATTTTCGTGCTTATATCCAATTAAGGTTCAAGCACGCTGTCCTGGGCACACACGTCAGCAATCTGGGCTATCTGTCCAGGACAGTGGGTTAGTTGTTGGTGGTTAGTGAGAGAGAAAAGACTGTGTAGTGGTCTTACACCTACCCACCGAGTCGTTTAAAACTCGCTAGAGGTGAGAGCCGGTACCGGGCTGCGAACCCTGTACCTACCAGCCTTATGTCCGATGGCTTAACCACGACACCACCGAAG
The DNA here is from genome assembly GCF_016097555.1 of Gigantopelta aegis. NCBI lineage: Eukaryota > Metazoa > Mollusca > Gastropoda > Neomphalida > Peltospiridae > Gigantopelta > Gigantopelta aegis. Next base: position 17,010,353 of record NC_054709.1, read on the forward strand.
CCGGTTAGCCAGGCCAGAGACCGGATCTTGGACGGACGTGCCTTAAACCATCGGGGTATATGGGCACCAAAATAGAGTTACGAGTTCGAGTAAATGCCTTTTTAACTGCATGCAAATGTTACACTGTATATCCTTGAATGTCCTGTTAGTAATGTATGCATGCACTATATCTCCTTCAATGTCCCGTTAGTAATGTATGCATGCACTATATCTCTTTCAATGTCCCGTTAGTAATGTATGCATGCACTACGTCTCCTTGAATGTCCCGTTAGTAATGTATGCATGCACTATATCTCCTTCAATGTCCCGTTAGTAATGTATGCATGCACTATATCTCATATACATTATACCTGAACTGAGCTGGTAAGACCAATGCAGTCACGTATCTCCATAACATGTGTCTTATGCGATTGCACAACATAAATCCTTTGAGAAAATAACCCCCGAAAATCTGCACGAACATATCCAAGATAGAAAATATTCTCGTTAGGTTTCAATATTTTGCAAATATTTGTTTATGGAATTTGTAAATGCATTCTGGTTTTTAAAATGCTACTCCATGTATTGATTTTGTGTTAAGACGACGTGTCGTATTGGGTTTGGCTACTTCGTAACAATCAGCGACTCAGTACAGATAGCTATTCGGGAACATTAGAAAGGAACTTATTACAAGTAACATTACAGTATATAGATAATTTAAATTAAATTGATTTAAAAATTAAAACACTTAAAAACAAAACAAACAAGAAACAGCGGATAAGCAGTTCTTTGAAGTGTATCTATGCAGTAAAAGCTACCAAAAATGTGTAACTTTAATTACTTATTTAAAAAAATTAAAAAAAATTACAAATTGTACAACAAAAACAAAACAAAACAACTAGATAATAAATTTTTAAAAATCTATATCTATGCAGTAAAAACTTTAAAAAAATTCTAATTAACATGGATCATATAATAAACACGAACATAAAATATATTTCTTTATTATTTTTAAATATTTTAATATATGCTGAATACATAAATAATACAGATTTCCATACAGTATAGAAACATGTGAATGATACGTCGTCATTATATCAAAGTATGCATAATACAATTTTTTTGCAACATATGCAAGTTTTATTATTTCATTTAATATCTATGTATACATATGTTCATAACAATGTATTAATTCACCTTATAGTGTAAGTAATTAAATTCGACGGGGAAACGTGTTTACTTGAGAGCAATCTTGCTACGTCTTTTGTCTACGAACACAATAATACATCGACAGCTCTTTATGTGGCTTTGGCACGTGGTAAAGATTACTGAAAGTTAATTTGAAACTTTAATTACTTATTGGCTGCATATTGATTATATATTACGGAGGTGGATGACCTTGGGAAGTTGATTTTGCCACTTTTATATATATATATATATATATACACATATACACACACACACACACACATACACATACACATACACACACACACACATATATATATATATATATATATATATATATATATATATATATATATATACATATACATATACATATACATATACATATATATACTAAAAGGCAAAAGTTATTGTGACACACAAAAGACAAAGATAATTGATGGTAAGTTTTTACTGCCGTGTATGAAACGTTATAATATGGAAAGAGAAATGGAAATATGGAAAGAGCGAAGTTCACACAGTCAGTTGCGAGTGTGTCCACCTTGAGCATTGATACAGGCCTGGCACCGTCGTCTCATTGAGGCCACTAAACGCTGGGAATACCTGTTTCGCAGATGCGAGGTTAGGATCCATGTGTCTTGGTGAGGGGTTGTCACGGGTGGTCGGCCGCTACGGAGACGGTCCTTGACCTGGTTGTTTTGTTGATACCGTTGCTATAAGTGCCATATGATGTGTCTGTGGATCTGAATTGACGTGCGACGTCACGCTGCGAGGTCCCAGATTCAAGCATCCCTATGATTCGCCATCTGTCATTTTCACTGAGGCGTGGCATGACGAAATGGCATCAAACAGTTCACTAATGGTGTTTTTCTGACTTCTGAACTTCTGAAGGCTGCACAGAGTGGCAATGATTTGCGACTGAATGTCTTGCCTTTTATGGTGAACACTGGACAGGATTTCTCCCGAATTATCCATGCTTCTTGCACAAAGCATGCAATCGCTGCAACAACTGCTCTCTCTCTCTCTCTCTCTCTCTCTCCACCCGATCCGTATCTTACCCTCTTTTTTCCCATCCAGCTTTCTCTTAGCCTTTCTTCCCCTCACCTTTACTATCAACCTCTCTCTCCCCACCCTATCTTTCTCTCTTCCCAGCTCCTCGCCCCATCTGCCCCTCACACTCTGTATCTTTTCCCTCCCAACCGATCTCTTCCTCTCTTTATGCCAGGCATGAGATACTAGTTGACCTCACATTTAATAACTGGGTACCTGATTTGCGCACCCCCCCCCCCCCCCCTCCCAATTACCGGCATCTTCTGACGACTAACTTTAGATGCTCCATCCCAATGTGAATACCCCCAAAATATAATCCAGGCTATGCTATTGCGATAAACAAACAAGACATTCCCTTACTTCCTTGATAATATTAACATACATACAATAAAACCACTTTTTATGTCGACCAACATTATGTCATAAACGGGCAGCTTGTGTACAATGTAGCCCGTATTATTATTCTCCTGAACTAGCCCGTCTATCGTAAAAGCGAGGCAGCTGGCGGCCATTACAGTTGATTATTATTGTTTACTGTTAGAACGCATTATTTAAACTATTTACATAACGGCATTTCAACTATATCGGTATGAAAGCTAGTCAATAGTGCCTATGGACGTATGAAAGCTAGTCAATAGTGCCTATGGACGTATTAATCAAACTTGCTAAGTTAACGTTTTAATTGTAATTTTAAAAGGTTAGTCACCAATACCTGCGGACGGTTTTTACATCCAGCCACCAGACTGGGTGTGGGATAAAAACCGCCAATCACTTAGGACACTGTTGCATTAGATACACCTTAACCGCATATGTGTCCTTGAACAAATCGACAGCACTTTGCAGGGTGTATACTAGCAAATCAAATACCATAGTCTAGACGCCAATAGTAACATATGTGGCTAAAACTCCTACCTGTAGCGTATCAATCGACATAAACGCCACGGATATAAATACTACCACCTCTCAATCTAACAATGAATCAGAAAAAAATGGTGGTCAAGCTGCTCATTTCTGAGATAACGGGTAGCGTCTATGACTATCCTAGTTCCGCACAAAATTCGAGTATTTTTTCACAGGTACTCCATACATGTTTCAAGCACAAGGCTACTTGACACAGTGGTACTAGATGAAATAAAATTGCATACATTTTATGCCCAGATGAAACAACTTTTTTTTACAACCAACCAACACACTCACATTTATCACCAATCACAGGACTTGTTGGACCTCGAACTTTGATCCAGCCGGAAGTTATTTGGTTCTTGGAAACTGGGTGCTGGTATCACTAGTTAATTTTTTTTTAAAGGGACATTCCCGAGTTTGCTGCAATTTTTAAGATGTTATCGATTAACAGAGACTTTAAACGTGTTTCTGATCGTTCTAATATTTGTACTAGGTTAAATTTCATTTTATTTCCTAAAATCTAATTTTTTCGTACGTATGAATTATTTGAAGACAAAATCCAGTTTGGGCTTCTTACAAATATTAAGACGACCAGAAACATATTAAATATACAGATGCTGATATTCTAAACAAGAAAATATATTTAATATGTAAGTTTAATCGTAGAAATATTTTATTATTCGGAAACATCTTACAATGCAGCAAACTCAGGAATGTCCCTTTAAACTTTTACATTTGGAAACTTCTAACGCGTAGTCTTCAGAGAAAATCAGCTACATTAATTTTTGTTCTCCATTAGTAGCAAGAAATCTTTTATATGCACTTTCCCACAGACAGGGAAGCACATACCAGTCTTTAATATACTAGATGTTATACACTGGCTAGGACGGGAGGGGGTCCAATGGGTTCACCGAAGAGGTTTGATCCCAAGATCCAAGCGACTCGGGGATCTTTTATATGCACCATCCCACACAGGATACTATAGTACATACCACGGCCTTTGTTACACCAGTTGTGGAGCACTGGCAGGAACGAAAAATAGTCCAATGGCCCCAAATCTGAATACCCGAATCTGAATAATGTATTTATTCATGATAGCATTACTGCCAAACAGATATATAGGGCTGCAAACGAATTACCACTAATACTGTGGGTAGAAGGATGGAACTACATGTCATTTGTTAAGCACACACCTCAATATTTTATCATTTTGTTAGTCTATAACATAGGCAGATGTAAGTGGGACAGCTGACATAGGGCTGGGTTCAGACAACCCCTATGAGATGACAAGATCCCTTGGTAAAATTAACTGACTGTCTCAAGATATATATTACTGGATATATCATTTATATATAACCACACGACTGACTATTTTATCTTATGACGATTAAAGGTGGTTTATGTTTAACTACATCACTTTAATTTATTAATCACCGGCTATTGGATGTCAAACATTTGGTAATTTTGACATATAGTCTAAGAAAGGAAACCAGACATTTTTCAATTAGTAGAAAGGGATCATTTATATGCATGATTTGACAGGATAGCACATACCACGGCCTTTGATATACCAGTCGTGGTATATTGGCTGGATTATCTTATGACGATTCCATAACATGAGCAGATCTGCAGTGTGACATGGGGGGGGGGGGGGGGGTCCAACCCCACCCACACAAAATGATATACTAGTATCCCTTTTTATCTTAAAGCATTGGCATTTTTGACCGACTTATGCAATTTAATTACAGATGTTTAAAATATCCTCCACAGACCCAGAGGATCTCAAGGGTTAAAGATTTATAGAATTCTTCCCTCCCCATAAGAAACTCTAGATCTGTCCTAATGTGTTACATATATATAACTTACAAAGCAACCAGTGTCTGTGTACTTCCCTGCACCCACCTGGCATTATTGTCCTCTGTCGTCAATAAAGCTGGTCTGACCCACAGCGCTAACTAACGACCGACCACCGGTGAGTAGGCAGGGGCGTAGGCTAAAACATACAGGTTTACACATATGGAGTTTCTGGTGGTGCAAAAATAAAATAGAAAAAGGTCCACTTGGTTCATATTCGAAACCCCCCAGGTCCAGATCATGCTACGACCCTGGTAGGGGAGCATAGTAGGTAGTTATAAGTGTCTCTTAATATCAGGAGACCGGCCTCGGTGGCGTCGTGGTAGGCCATCGGTCTACAGGCTGGTAGGTACTGGGTTCGGATCCCAGTCGAGGCATGGAATTTTTAATTCAGATACCGACTCCAAACCCTGAGTGAGTGCTACGCAAGGCTCAATGGGTAGGTGTAAACCACTTGCACCGACCAATGATCCATAACTGGTTCAACAAAGGCAATGGTTTGTGCTATCCTGCCTGTGGGAAGCGCAAATAAAAGATCCCTTGCTGCTAATCGGAAGAGTAGCCCATGTAGTGGCGACAGCGGGTTTCCTCTCAAAATCTGTGTGATCCATAACCATATGTCTGACGCCATATAACCGTAAATAAAATGTGTTGAGTGCGTCGTTAAATAAAACATTTCTTTCTTTCTTTCTTAATATCAGAACTATAGAACACTCCCCAAAGTGGTCGGCCTACGCCCACAGCCAAAAGCCGATAGGGTATGACAGGTGTGTGGCACGGTTGCGGTTGGAAAGACAAGGATTGGGATGTGGAGGTGGACAGCGAAAGAATTTTAAAGATCGGAAGAGTTGCCAGATCAAGAAGAATTGAGATAGAATTCAAAGGAGTAAAAGGCCAGTGGGATAAAAACAAAAACAAAAACCCAGACAATCATATATAAAAACATAACTTTATTGTTCTAATAAATTCTATATTTATATACATATATACAAACTGCCCATAATCATCTTCACACCTATATCGGTCATTACAATGCTTTCTGTTTGTTTCGTTTAACGACACCACTGGAGCACATTGATTAATTAATCATCGGCTATTGGATATCAAACATTTGGTATTTATGACAAGTAGTCATCAGAGGAAAACCGCTACATTTCTCCTAATGCGGCAAGGGATCTTTTATATGCAGTTTTCCACAGATAGGAAAGCACACACCACGGCCTTTATCCAGTTGTGGTGCACTGGTTGGAACGAGAAAAACCCAATCAGCTGAATGGATCCACTGCAGTTTGATCCTACGATGCAAGCACCTCAAGCGAGCACTCAACCCACTGAGCTGAATTCTGCCCCTCATTACAATGCAGTTACAATAAATTAAACTTGACAACTGCAGGTATAGTGCAGACTCGACATCAACTATTTTCATGTTGTTCCACAAACTCGATCAGTGTGGTTGTGTCTATTGGAATATTCAAGTGCTCAGCACCATCATAACTCTGAAAACAGAAAAAACATATCTTGTATAAGTATTGCATTTTATTATCAAACGTTAAAATTACAGTTTATGTTTTACAACACAACTAGAGAACATTGATTAATTAATCATCAGTGATTGGAGGTCAAATAGTTGGCAATTTCGACATATAGTCTAAGAGAGGAAACCAGCTACATTTTTCCATTAGTAGCAAGGGATCTTTTATAAGCAACATCCCAGACAGGATAGCACATTCCATGACCTTTGATGTACCAGTCATGGTGCACTGGCTGGAATGAGAAATAACCCAATGGGTCCACTGACGGGGATCGATCCCAAATTGACTGCACATCAAGCGAGTGCTTTACCACTGGGCTACATCCTGCCCCATAACTGATAAAGTGAGACCACTAACTGATAAAGTGAGACCACTAACTGATAAAGTGAGATCCATAACTGATAAAGTGAGACCACTAACTTATAAAGTGATACCACTAACGTATAAAGTGAAACAAACTTATAAAGTGAGACCATTAACTGATAAAGTGAGACCACTAACTGATAAAGTGAGACAAACTTATAAAGTGAGACCACTAACTGATAACATGAGACAAACTTATAAAGTGAGACCACTAACTGATAAAGTGAGACAAACTTATAAAGTGATACCACTAACTTATAAAGTGAGACAATTAACTTATAAAGTGAGACAAACTGATAAAGTGAGACCACTAACTTATAAAGTGAGACCACTAACTGACAACATGTGACAAACTTATAAAGTGAGACCACTAACTTATAAAGTGAGACCACTAACTGATAAAGTGAGACAAACTTATAAAGAGAGACCATTAACTTATAAAGTGATACCACTAACGTATAAAGTGAAACAAACTTATAAAGTGAGACCATTAACTGATAAAGTGAGACCACTAACTGATAAAGTGAGACAAACTTATAAAGTGAGACCACTAACTGATAACATGAGACAAACTTATAAAGTGAGACCACTAACTGATAAAGTGAGACAAACTTATAAAGTGATACCACTAACTTATAAAGTGAGACAATTAACTTATAAAGTGAGACAAACTGATAAAGTGAGACCACTAACTTATAAAGTGAGACCACTAACTGACAACATGTGACAAACTTATAAAGTGAGACCACTAACTTATAAAGTGAGACCACTAACTTATAAAGTGAGACCACTAACTGATAAAGTGAGACAAACTTATAAAGAGAGACCATTAACTGATAAAGTGAGACCACTAACTGATAAAGTGAGACAAACTTATAAAGTGAGACCACTAACTGATAACATGAGACAAACTTATAAAGTGAGACCACTAACTGATAAAGTGAGACAAACTTATAAAGTGATACCACTAACTTATAAAGTGAGACAATTAACTTATAAAGTGAGACAAACTGATAAAGTGAGACCACTAACTTATAAAGTGAGACCACTAACTGACAACATGTGACAAACTTATAAAGTGAGACCACTAACTTATAAAGTGAGACCACTAACTGATAAAGTGAGACAAACTTATAAAGAGAGACCATTAACTTATAAAGTGAGACCACTAACTGATAAAGTGAGACCACTTACTTATAAAGTGAGACAAACTTATAAAGAGAGACCATTAACTTATAAAGTGAGACCACTAACTGATAAAGTGAGACCACTAACTGATAACATGAGACAAACTTATAAAGTGAGACAAACTTATAAAGAGAGACCATTAACTTATAAAGTGAGACCACTATCTTATAAAGTGAGACCACTAACTGATAAAGTGAGACAAACTTATAAAGAGAGACCATTAACTTATAAAGTGAGACCACTAACTGACATGTGACAAACTTATAAAGTGAGACCACTAACTTATAAAGTGAGACCACTAACTTATAAAGTGAGACAAACTTATAAAGAGAGACCATTAACTTATAAAGTGAGACCACTAACTGATAGTGAGACCACTAACTGATAAAGTGAGACCACTAACTGATAACATGAGACAAACTTATAAAGTGATACCACTAACTTATAAAGTGAGACCACCAACTGATAGTGAGACCACTAATTTATAAAGTGAGACAAACTTATAAAGAGAGACCATTAACTGATAAAGTGAGACCACTAACTGATAACATGAGACAAACTTATAAAGTGATACCACTAACTTATAAAGTGAGACCACCAACTGATAGTGAGACCACTAATTTATAAAGTGAGACAAACTTATAAAGAGAGACCATTAACTTATAAAGTGAGACCACTAACTGATAGTGAGACCACTAACTGATAAAGTGAGACCACTACCTGATAACATGAGACAAACTTATAAAGTGATACCACTAACTTATAAAGTGAGACCACTAACTTATAAAGTGAGACCATTAACTTATAAAGTGAGACACTAACTGCTAGTGAGACCAATAACTGATAAAGTGAGACCACCAACTGATAAACTGATAAAGAGAACATTAACCGATAAAGTGAGACTACTAACCGATAAAGTGAGACCACTAACCGATAAAGTGAGACCACTAACTAATAAAGTTAGATTACAAACTAATAAAGTGTGACCACTAACTGATCAACTCAAAAAATGTAAATAGCTAATTCATAAAGTGACACTCCTACTCAAAAAAGTATCATTACAATATAATTCTAACCTTTTTTGACTTGACGAGTTTGTGATCACGGAACTCGGTGAGTTGTGCTCGTAACGTGAGATCACTGTTAACGAGAAATGCTTCTCCACATCGCTGGTACAGGTCAGTGAACGACATTCCTGAAAACAGTCAATCAATGTTTCATGACCACATGGCATGAAACACCCCCCCCCCCCCCCCCCTCCACCCAAAAAAGGCAAGTCTACATCACAAAAACAATTCAAGAGAGCTCATCTAATAACATTCCAACTTAAATTATATACAGCAAGTTTCTCTTCAATGGAGTTGTGGGTAAGTAGTAATGTATAATCTTCAAAGTTTGGGGGGACATTACTCCCCCACCCCTCCCTCCACTTCTGAATCACATTTAACACAAGGCTTCTAGAATTTTTATAAAATTCACTAGCCATAGGATCAGTAATTTAAAATTGTTATTAGCCATAATAAAAAATTTACTAGCCCTACATTACTTTATATTAATATAATTTTATTAAATAATAGTAATAAATGGATATGTCACCTAAAGTGGTAGATAGAGCTCAAAAACACTAACATTGGGGGATTTGGGTGGGGGAGGGGGGGGGGGCAGCATATTCATGCTTACAAAATAGACTTAACTGCACCATTTGACCAAAATATTTCACTAGCCGTTGGGCATGGCAATAATAATTATTTACTAGCCCAACATTGAATATCACTAGCAATGTGAGTGAGGCTCCCCATTTAACAAATTGCATATTATACAGGCAATGCTATTTAATGATTCTGAGTGAGAAAAGAAATTTGATAAAACAAATTATTACACATCAAACATGGAAACAAAGTAGCAAAACATTAATTATTTCATAAAATAAAAATATTTTCTGAGATAAAAATAAAATTTGCAAATTATTTTAAAATTTGAAGCTGGAGAAACCTTGAACCAGTCAGTTGGAATAATGGAATAAGCACTTTGTTGTGAGAGGTCAGGTTAAGTTATAAACAAGTACCTATGTATAATGGGTTGTCTTTGTTCTCTAGCTGGTGTTTGGCAAGTACCTATGTATAATGGGTTGTCTTTGTTCTCTAGCTGGTGTTTGACAAGTACCTATGTATACTGGGTTGTCTTTGTTCTCTAGCTGGTGTTTGGCAAGTACCTATGTATAATGGGTTGTCTTTGTTCTCTAGCTGGTGTTTGGCAAGTACCTATGTATAATGGGTTGTCTTTGTTCTCCAGCAGGTGTTTGGCAAGTACCTATGTATAATGGGTTGTCTTTGTTCTCTAGCTGGTGTTTGGCAAGTACCTATGTATAATGGGTTGTCTTTGTTCTCTAGCTGGTATTTGACAAGTACCTATGTATAATGGGTTGTCTTTGTTCTCCAGCAGGTGTTTGACAAGTACCTATGCATAATGGGTTGTCTTTGTTCTCTAGCTGGTGTTTGGCAAGTACCTATGTATAATGGGTTTTCTTTGTTCTCCAGCTGGTGTTTGGCAAGTACCTATGTATAATGGGTTGTCTTTGTTCTCCAGCTGGTGTTTGACAAGTACCTATGTATAATGGGTTGTCTTTGTTCTCCAGCAGGTGTTTGGCAAGTACCTATGTATAATGGGTTGTCTTTGTTCTCCAGCAGGTGTTTGGCAAGTACCTATGTATAATGGGTTGTTTTTGTTCTCTAGCTGGTGTTTGGCAAGTACCTATGTATAATGGGTTGTCTTTGTTCTCCAGCAGGTGTTTAGGAAGTACCTATGTATAATGGGTTGTCTTTGTTCTCCAGCAGGTGTTTGGCAAGTACCTATGTATAATGGGTTGTCTTTGTTCTCCAGCAGGTGTTTAGGAAGTACCTATGTATAATGGGTTGTCTTTGTTCTCCAGCAGGTGTTTGGCAAGTACCTATGTATAATGGGTTGTCTTTGTTCTCCAGCTGGTGTTTGACAAGTACCTATGTATAATGGGTTGTCTTTGTTCTCCAGCAGGTGTTTGGCAAGTAGCTATGTATAATGGGTTGTCTTTGTTCTCTAGCTGGTGTCTGACAAGTACCTATGTATAATGGGTTGTCTTTGTTCTCCAGCAGGTGTTTGGCAAGTACCTATGTATAATGGGTTGTCTTTGTTCTCCAGCTGGTGTTTGGCAAGTACCTATGTATAATGGGTTGTCTTTGTTCTCCAGCTGGTGTTTGACAAGTACCTATGTATAATGGGTTGTCTTTGTTCTCTAGCTGGTGTTTGGCAAGTACCTATGTATAATGGGTTGTCTTTGTTCTCTAGCTGGTGTCTGGCAAGTACCTATGTATAATGGGTTGTCTTTGTTCTCTAGCTGGTGTCTGGCAAGTACCTATGTATAATGGGTTGTCTTTGTTCTCTAGCTGGTGTCTGGCAAGTACCTATGTATAATGGGTTGTCTTTGTTCTCTAGCTGGTGTCTGGCAAGTACCTATGTATAATGGGTTGTCTTTGTTCTCTAGCTGGTGTCTGGCAAGTACCTATGTATAATGGGTTGTCTTTGTTCTCTAGCTGGTGTTTGGCAAGTACCTATGTATAATGGGTTGTCTTTGTTCTCCAGCTGGTGTTTGACAAGTACCTATGTATAATGGGTTGTCTTTGTTCTCTAGCTGGTGTTTGACAAGTACCTATGTATAATGTGTTGTCTTTGTTCTGTAACTGGTATTTGACAAGTAGCTATGTATAATGGGTTGTCTTTGTTCTGTAACTGGTATTTGACAAGTACCTATGTATAATGGGTTGTCTTTGTTCTCTAGCTGGTGTCTGACAAGTACCTATGTATAATGGGTTGTCTTTGTTCTCCAGCTGGTGTTTGGCAAGTACCTATGTATAATGGGTTGTCTTTGTTCTCTAGCTGGTATTTGACAAGTACCTATGTATAATGGGTTGTCTTTGTTCTCTAGCTGGTATTTGACAAGTACCTATGTATAATGGGTTGTTTTTGTTCTCTAGCTGGTGTTTGGCAAGTACCTATGTATAATGGGTTGTCTTTGTTCTCTAGCTGGTATTTGACAAGTACCTATGTATAATGGGTTGTCTTTGTTCTTTAGCTTGTATTTGACAAGTTATAAAGAAGTACCTATGTATAATGGGTTGTCTTTGTTCTCCAGCTGGTATCTGACGAGCAACATGAAGATGCCCTTTGCGTTTGGCGTCAGACTTCTCATGACGTGGGTCAGCGAGCTCAGAGCGAGCGCGCCTGTCTGTTGCACAAGCAGCGAGTTCTCGTACGATGTTTCAGACGTGTACGGGGTGAAGTTCGTCACATCATACCACACCCAGTTGAACCGACTGCATTTCGCGTTGTCCCAAACTGTAACGATAAATATATTATGCATGAGGTAAAATTGCTATGAAAGGAAAAACATATATATATATAAGTGGTTAAGCCATTGGACATAAGGCTGGTAGGTACAGAGTTCGCAGCTCGGTACCGACTCGCATACAGAGCAAGATTTAACGACTCAATGGGTAGGCGTTAGGCTACTACACCCTCTTCTCTCTCACTAACCACTAACAACTAACCCACTGTCCTGGACAGACAGCCCAGATAGCTGAGGTGTGTGCACAGGGCAACGTGCTTGAACTTTAATTGGATATAAGGACGAAAATAAGTAAAAGTAAATAAATAATGATGTGTATCTCCACCACCCACCTACCACCGAACCCCCTCCACTGGTACTTATTTTAGGAGAGCACTTATATAGGCTCTACCTGTTGTGCAATCCTTTTGACTTTTTTTGTTTTCTGATCAATAAAATATCTCAAAACAAAACTGGTACTTATTTTTGTATATTGCTTACCAAGAGGTGCATTTATGTGGTCTACAGAAGCAATGCAATGTAATTAAAATTAGCTCCACTATTACATGCGGATCTAACAGCAGCCAGCTACAATCTCATTAAAATTAGCTCCACTATTACACGTGGATCTAACAGCAGCCAGCTACAATCTCATTAAAATTAGCTCCACTATTACACGTGGATCTAACACCAGCCAGCTACAATCTCATTAAAATTAGCTCCACTATTACACGTGGATCTAACATCAGCCAGCTACAATCTCATTAAAATTAGCTCCACTATTACACGTGGATCTAACACCAGCCAGCTACAATCTCATTAAAATTAGCTCCACTATTACATGTGGATCTAACACCAGCCAGCTACAATCTCATTAAAATTAGCTCCACTATTACACGTGGATCTAACACCAGCCAGCTACAATCTCATTAAAATTAGCTCCACTATTACATGTGGATCCAACAGCAGCCAGTTGTAGCTCATGTCCACCAATCAAAACCGTACTTGCAGAATCATGCCAGTGATTTGAAAATATTCCGAATTATTCTGAGGGTATATATTCATGTGAATTACGAATGCCTTATTTAGACCAGTAGAACTAATTTTAATCAGATTGCTAACAACACTGCGTAGTCTCCAATGTCCAGGTAACATTTCGTCTGTAAATAATAATTTAAATATTGACCAATCACACTCTGCCTTTTATAACGTTATTTGGGAGCATACAAATTCTAAAAATATCGGGCGAGTCTATTTTAGTGGCCGCAGTACAGCGAACCATACCAATACGTACGGGATGGGTTATCAGTCTTCAATTTTACATTAAAAATTATTTATTTATTTATAAAAAAAATCAAAACAACTAAATCAGTCTTCAGTTTTACATTACAAATTATTTATTTTATAAAATAAAACATGTTTTAAGGCATTCGTAATTCACACGAAACATGTCGTATACCCTCAGGATAATTCGGAATGTTTTCAAATTATTTTTAAATCACTGGCATGATTCTGCAAGTAAGGTTTTGATTGGTGGACATGAGCTACAACTGGCTGCTGTTAGATCCACATGTAATAGTGGAGCTAATTTTAATTAGATTGGAAACAATGGTGTGTATCTCCACCACCCACCCACCTACCACCAAACCCCCTCGCCTGGTTTAGTGTGTTACTTACCAAGAGGTGAATTTATGTGGTCTATAGAAGCAATGGTGTGTACCGCCACCACCCATCTACCACACAACCCCCTTCCCTGGTACTTGTTTTGTGAGTTACTTACCAAGAGGTGAATTTATGTGGTCTATAGAAGCAATGGTGTGTACCACCACCACCCATCTACCACACAACCCCCTTCCCTGGTACTTGTTTTGTGAGTTACTTACCAAGAGGTGAATTTATGTGGTCTATAGAAGCAATGGTGTGTACCACCACCACCCACCTACCACACATCCCCCTCCCCTGGTAATTGTTTTGTGAGTTACTTACCAAGAGGTGAATTTATGTGGTCAACAGAAGCAATGATGTGTACCGCCACCACCCATCTACCACACATCCCCCTCCCCTGGTACTTGTTTTGTGAGTTACTTACCAAGAGGTGAATTTATGTGGTCTATAGAAGCATTGGTGTGTACCACCACCACCCACCTACCACACACATCCCCCTCCCCTGGTAATTGTTTTGTTTGTTACTTACCAAGAGGTGCATTTATGTGGTCAACAGAAGCAATGATGTGTATGCCCCTGATGCTGGCTAAAAGACTGAGCAAGTTCTGCGTCTTTTCGCCACGCAATGTGGCTCCATCAATGTTGTGAAGTATCAGAAAGAAATCTTCATAGTCTGAAACAAACAAAACAGGTATTATTGCATAGCTCGCTCTACCACTTGCTAAATTATCCAGGGGTACAGAAAGTACTCGCCCACTTGCCAAATGTGAATATATATATTCTGACGGACGAGTTAAACTTAAAGAATATAACTAACAGTCCAACTGGTGATCTCTCTTTTTCTGACTGACTAATAGACAATGGAAACAGAGCCAGTCATGGCCAATACTGTGAGAGCCAGGGGTTAAAATATTGCCAGTAAATTATTTTGATATAAATTATTGAGCTATAATTCAAGTCCGTTTTTTTTTTAGCGCCAAAGTGCCTCAAAGTCTATATTTGTTTACACTGAACAGCACAATTCTATGCACCTGTTCAATAAAACAAGGCCTTGTTTCTCGTATATTATTTATACACATAATCATTAGTGTTTATATTATCAATAGTCACAGATAACTTACCTTGTGAACTGTTATTAAGTTGTTAAATTGGTATTTTTATACAGCCACAAATGTAAAAGATCAAAAGAAAGACATGTTTTATTTAACGGCGCACTCAATACATTTTACTTATGGTTATATGGCGTCAGACATATGGTTAAGGACCACACAGATTTTGAGAGGAAACCCGTTGTCACCACTACATGGGCTACTCTTTCCGATTAGCAGCAAGGGATCTTTTATTTGCGCTTCCCACAGGCAGGATAGCACAAACCATGGCCTTTGTTGAACCAGTTATGGATCACTGGTCAGTGCAGTCAGTACCTTCCAGACTGTAGACCGATGGCCTAACCACGATGCCACCAAGGCAGGTCTGTAAAAGATCGAAGCCATGCTTTTGTAATTGTATTTATTTGGTTCCCATTATAGCATAGTGATTAAGGTGTAAAGGCGTGTAGGCTCGTAATGACCTTATCCAGCAGTAGATGACATCATTGGTTTTCTACTGGCCTCGGTGGCATTGTGGTTAGACCATCGGTCTACAGGCTGGTAGGTACTGGGTTCGGATCCCAGTCGAGGCATGGGATTTTTAATCCAGATACCGACTCCAAACCCTGAGTGAATGCTCCGCAAGGCTGAATGGGTAGGTGTAAACCACTTGCACTGACCAGTGATCCATAACTGGTTCAACAAAGGCCATGGTTTGTGCTATCTTGCCTGTGGGAAGCGCAAATAAAAGATCCCTTGCTGCCTATCATAAAAGAGTGGCCTATGTGGCAACAGCGGGTTTCCTCTGAAAAACAGTGTTAGAATGACCATATGTTTGACGTCCAATAAGATAAAAAAAATCAATGTGCTCTAGTGGCGTCGTTAAATAAAACAAACTTTACTTTACTTTTTCATTGGTTTTCTAACCTGCATTGTGGATTGTACCCTGCACTGCTGGACTTTTACTGCGCTCTGCGGAATGCACAGTTCTGCAATGCTGGATACTAACCTGTATTGCTGGATTTTGGCAGGGGTATAAATACAGATCCCGCAATGATTTGTCAGTTTCCGTCAATCATTCGCCCCGATAGGTGGGTTGGTTTTATTTATAGATAACTAAATTATACAGGTTTTACATAAGTGAATATTAATGGGATAATTTGTAGAGACCAAACACACAACCTTACTGATTAGATACAGGGGTGCACAAAATCGGTTGTCCGTGCGGCCGGGACAACCAAAATATGTTGCAGGCAACCATTCTTTGTCAAACAGTTGCCTGACGGGCAACCAAGAAAATCATAAAACAAGTAAAATGAAAAACAAAACTTCACAACACTCGGACAGTCACGGGCAATTCAAAAGTATCGAAACTGATAACTTGACTGACAGGCGATATAAATATCCACCCTAACGCTGCCATCCACTCAGCGTCCACAGTGCATGATTATGATGAGTTCAATGCAGACAGAACGTTTCAGAATGGTGGCTATTAGCAAACTACACCAACATCTATCCAGTTCTGAGCTAAAAATTTGGCTACGCCATTTTCTATCTTTCGTTTACATAATCTATCCGACACCTAACTTATAATAATAATACCAAATATTAACAGGGATCTCGCGACTGGTAACGAGAAGAGGTATCATCAAGAATTCAGCATAACAATGTTTGCTTATTTTAATAATCACAGTTATTAATTTTAACGGCAACATATGTATGCAAGAAAAGTCTGAAAAATCTGTAGCGTGTTATTTTAACTTTGTAAAGTCTTTGAGCCAAAGTAATAAAAATGGACCGAAATTGCGCGTCAGTTTCAATACACATGCTAGTTCAGGGCCAAAGACAAGTAGGCTAGGGCCGAGTTCAGCTAAACTGGTTTATGCGCTTCACATTAAACCCAATGTCCACGTCGGGAACCAACCACATAGTTCGCGAACGTTAGGAAAACGTTCATTGGCTGTTCTCTGTGTGCATATATGTCACGCTTGACAGTCAGCCAAGACTGCTGCACGCAGCACGTGTCAAAAGACATTGTTGCAGACATTAAACAATACGATTACACGCCAGTAAATCTTGATGTAAATTTGTGAGAGAAAAAAACAAAACCCAAATAGTTGTTCGCATCAGTGAATACTTGATTGCTGTTTCGTTTGTTTATTTACATTGTCTTTGTTAATTTCGTACTCAAGCATTTCGCGATCGTGGGAAAGGAACATGCAGTATTTATACAAATTGCTGTTAAACGTACACTGAATACAATTAGTTAAAAATAATCATGATATTTGTTAAGATAAAATATTATATAAATTTGTTGACTGTGAGGTGACATCTCAAATGTTAGCTAGATTATAAAAAGACTGTAAATTTGAATTCATTATCTTTTTAATCAAAACCTTTTGACATAGGCCTAAATGGATAGTTGTCATAACGTGAAGTCAGTATTCTTAGGCTAAGTATTTTACAAGCTGAAATCAACAACAAGCATTTAACACGACACGGAAATCAACAAAATGGCACAAATTACGAAATTGTTGGGGTATGGAATAGATCCAAAATAAAGATTGCTATTTTACTGAAATAATGAGCACTGTTTAAAAAAAGAAGAAGAGTATTGGCTCTAAGATTTTTATTAATGCCATAGGCCTTAGAATTTGGGGTGTGTTTGCAGAAGGCATTGGCTTCCAACTCTGCATATCTCCCCTCACCCACTGAAATGTATTTCAGTTTGTACATAATTAGCTGAAAAAGATGCATTTTCATTTTCATATATAAATACTCTATACAGTACTACACAAAACAATTTTGGCTAAAACATTTTCATTATGGCAAATAAAAATCCCATTTGGCAATTTTTTTTGGCAACAGGTATTTTTAATCCTGGATGAGCCCCGAGTTCATCAAAATATTATAACTGTGACAGCCCAAGCGAGATCGAACCACCTCTGTGTATCCATTCAGCTGATTGAGTTTTTTCTCGTTCCAACCAGTGCACAACAACTGGACAAAGGCTGTGGTATGTGCTTTCCTGTCTATGAGAAAGTGCATATAAAAGATCGCTTGCTGCATTAGAAAAAAAAGTAGCGGTTTCCTTTGATGACTACGAGTCCAGTAGCTGATGATTAATTAATCAATGTGCTCCAGTGGTGTCGTTAAACAAAACAAACTTTTTTTCAGCCTAAGCGAAGATGAGCTGTAGATAAATAATGTTAAAAAAGAAATAAAACTAAACTGATAAGTAATGATAATAATAAAAACATTTTAAATTTCAGTTTCATTTTAAAGACAGTTCAAAATTATATTTATAAAACTTTTTATGAAATATGTGGGCAACCAAGAGATGATGTTGGGCAACCAAACTTCAGCTACTGGTTGCCCACCGGGCAACTATCACAATTTCACATTTGTGCACCCCTGAGATAATTAATAAAGATTAATGGGTATTATTTTCGGCATTTATAATTAACAGAATTTAGGGCGATAGACAACACCTATTACACAGAAAGGTTGTACGCTCCGGGTGTTGTGGTTTTTGTGGCAAAGTTAAATATATATAGAGAGAGATATAGAGTGCCTATACATTAGATATAGGTCTATGTAAACTAAACAAAGTATTTGAAGTGCATATTCTTGCAGATATTGACATTTTTGGTCCACAATTTAGACTGTATATATTATAATGTTGGGGACTTAGTATATTAGTAATAATTATTACAGAGCGACTTACCTGTCACAGGTGAATAAGACTCAGTCTTATAAGGTAATTTAAGAATTGTGGTATATTTCATAGCCTGAAAGTAACCTAGTCATATTTATTTAATTATTTATGTAAATTTTATTACTAAATGAATCAGTGAACATACAGTTCAACTGCGTACCGTATGTTTTTTGAGGTTAATGTTAAATAAATACTGTAGACTTTTAATTTTGTTGATCTTTTGCCTTCATAGTTAGTAATTACGGCCATTTACAAGGACACCCTCTAATCCAGGGTCGTCACAATACTTCCTAGAAATGTTTTATTTAACAGCGCACTCAACACAATTTATTTACAGTTATATGGCGTCGGACATATGGTTAAGGACCACACAGATGTTGAAAGAGGAAACCCACTGTCGCCACTTCATGGGCTACTCTTTTCGATTAGCAGCAAGGTATTTTTTATATCCACCATCCCATAGACAGGATAGCACATACCACAGCCTTTGATATACCAGTCGTGGTGCACTGGCTGGAACGAGAAATAACCCAATGGACCCACTGATGGGGATCGATCCCAGACCGACCGCGCATGAAGCCTCCTAATTTGAAGTTACATGCAAAAATTGATGCCATTGAAACCATTGGAATAATAAAAGCTTTATTTCACCTTGATGTGCGGTCGGGGGCAGGACGTAGCTCAGTGGTAAAGCTGGTACCACGACCGGTATATCAAAGGCCTCTCTGTAGGATGGTGCATATAAAAGATCCCTTGCTACTAATGGAAAAATGTAGCGGGTTTCCTGTCTAAAACTGTATGTCAAAATTACCAAATGTTTGACATCCAATAGCCAATGATTAATAAATTTATCAATGTGCTCTAGTGGTGTTGTTAAACAACACAAAGTTTAATTTTAACTTTAATACAGACACAGCCAGACAAAAATACTGAACCATCTCTTACATCCTTCTTCAAAGTGTTTACGTATCAGTTCGTACTGGTCAGCTGGGTTTCTATGACTTCCATCACACTCGAGTATTTCATCGATAATACAGCCGAAAATCTGAAATGTAATAAACAAATAAGTGAAAACATTTTGTAGAAAAGGAATGCCATGCCTCGACTGGGATCCGAACCCAGTACCTACCAGCCTGTAGACCGATGGCCTAACCACTATGCCACCGAGGCCGGTAGAAAAGGAATGAGATCATTTTGAAAGGAATGTGCAGGAATTATATTATCAAGCATTCTGAGAGTATTGCTAAAGCAATACATGTCCCCTACGGGACCAAATATTTTTTGTATCTCTTAAATTCAAGGGCCATAACTCTGTGAATAAGAGTATGAGTGAGGCATACGATACCAGGCCCTAATCTGGAATTGAAAAAGTAACATAAGTGACTTCTCCCTTCCCAGAATAAATGGGCGAAGTTTGATAAAAATTGACAAAGTGAACATTTATCGGTACATTTCGTAATGTTTTGCCAGTAGCGGAAAATTGGGAAATTGTCTGATGCCAAAGAAAAACAGCGTCTGATATACGGCAACAAGGTGCCAAGTGAACTATGATAATAAACAAGTCAGGATCTTCACATCTGTCGTGTGATTTTGTTTTTGAAATCCGATTAAAAGTAAAGTTTGTTTTATTTAACGACGCCACTAGAGCACATTGATTTTTAATCTTATCATCGGCTATTGGACGTCAAACATATGGTCATTCTGACACTGTTTTTAGAGGAAACCCGCTGTCGCCACATAGGCTACTCTTCTTTACGACAGGCAGCAAGGGATCTTTTATTTGAGCTTCCCACAGGCAGGATAGCACAAACCATGGCCTTTGTTGAACCAGTTATGGATCACTGGTCGTGCAAGTGGTTTACACCTACCCATTGAGCCTTGCGGAGCACTCACTCAGGGTTTGGAGTCGGTATCTGGATTAAAACTCCCATGTCTCGACTGGGATCTGAACCCAGTACCTACCAACCTGTAGACCGATGGCCTGCCACGAGAAATCCGATTAGGTCCAGAATATTACTGGTACCTCGACTTCTCACTACTGCTAATAACTCATTGACTTGAGCCGAAAGGTAAACGCTCATTTCGTTGGCAAGATTAGGGCCTGTGATACGCCCGTCAGAAGTTTGATGGATATTAATCATTATGTTACAGGTATCATTCAATTCTTATTATGTGAAATGTTTGCAATGGGATTGATGAACAGTTTGTTTTGGATCAACTACACTTACGATGTTTAGTGAAATTGAGTCCTGACCCGTAGTCATCAGAAGAAACCCGCTACATCTTTCCATTAGCAGCGAGGGATCTTTTACATGCACTTTCCCACAGATAGGAGAGCACAGACAGTAGTGGTGCATTGGCTGGAACAAAAGAAAACCCAACCAACTGAATGGTCCACTGAGGTGGTTTGATCCTACGACGCAAGCACCTCAGGCGAGCATTCAACCGACTGAGCTAAATCACGCCCCCTACTATTGAATAAATGATTGAATGAATGAATGAATGAACGAATTAACGAATTATTGAATTAATTAAGGACATCCCAACACAAAATATGCATAAGAATCCTTACATGTTTGATAGTCAGACTGGGGAAGTAACCGTTGACAACCACGTGAGAGTAATCTCTGAGGAACGTCTTGCGAAACTCTTCAAGAAATCCTCTCTTGGAACCAAGACCATACAGCAGAATGTTAAAGCCACTGCTGAGGAAAAAAAGAAACACACATTAGAAGGGCTTTAAATTTTAATTACTTTCGGCCCGTTTTTTTTGTTTGTTTTTTTGGGTTTTTTTTTTTGGGGTGTGAGTGTGTGTGTGTGCGTGTGTGTGTGTGTGTATGTGTGTGTGTATGTGTGTGTTCTGAGCAAATCCTGCCCTTTGCCAAAATAACCAGTTTCTGATTTTTATGCATGTTTGGCTAATAAAATGTTACAATAACTAATTTTGATTAATTTTTAAGAAAAAAGTTTGTTTTGTTTAACAACACCACTAGAGCATATTGATTTATTAATCATTGGCTATTGGATGTCAGACATTTGGTAATTTTGACATATAGTGTTAGAGAGTAAATTTGCAAAAAAAATTCCATTAGTAGCTGACTAAAACAGGGCTTCTAGATTATGGCAGCCCCACTCCCATGGCTAGTGATATTCAATGTTGGGCTAGTAAATAACTACTGTTGCCATGCCAGACAGGGCTTCTAGATTATGGTAGCCCCACTCCCATGGCTAGTGATATTCAGTGTTGGGCTAGTAAATAACTACTATTGCTATGCCAGACAGGACTTCTAGATTATGGTAGCCCCACTCCCATGGCTAGTGATATTCAGTGTTGGGCTAGTAAATAACTACTATTGCCATGCCAGACAGGGCTTCTAGATTATGGTAGCCCCACTCCCATGGCTAGTGATACTCAGTGTTGGGCTAGTAAATAACTACTATTGCTATGCCAGACAGGGCTTCTAGATTATGGTAGCCCCACTCCCGTGGCTAGTGATACTCAGTGTTGGGCTAGTAAATAACTACTATTGCCATGCCAGAAAGGACTTCTAGATTATGGTAGCCCCACTCCCATGGCTAGTGATACTCAGTGTTGGGCTAGTAAATAACTAATATTGCTATGCCAGACAGGGCTTCTAGATTATGGTAGCCCCACTCCCATGGCTAGTGATATTCAATGTTGGGCTAGTAAATAACTACTATTGCTATGCCAGACAGGGCTTCTAGATTATGGTAGCCCCACTCCCGTGGCTAGTGATATTCAATGTTGGGCTAGTAAATAACTACTATTGCTATGCCAGACAGGGCTTCTAGATTATGGTAGCCCCACTCCCGTGGCTAGTGATATTCAATGTTGGGCTAGTAAATAACTACTATTGCTATGCCAGACAGGGCTTCTAGATTATGGTAGACCCACTCCCATGGCTAGTGATATTCAATGTTGGGCTAGTAAATAACTACTGTTGCCATGCCAGACAGGGCTTATAGATTATGGTAGCCCCACTCCCATGGCTAGTGATATTCAATGTTGGGCTAGTAAATAACTACTATTGCCATGCCAGACAGGGCTTCTAGATTATGGTAGGCCCACTCCCATGGCTAGTGATATTCAATGTTGGGCTAGTAAATAACTACTATTGCTATGCCAGACAGGGCTTCTAGATTATGGTAGCCCCACTCCCGTGGCTAGTGATATTCAATGTTGGGCTAGTAAATAACTAGTATTACTATATTGCCAGACAGGGCTTATAGATTATGGTAGCCCCACTCCCATGGCTAGTGATATTCAATGTTGGGCTAGTAAATAACTACTATTGCCATGCCAGACAGGGCTTCTAGATTATGGTAGCCCCACTCCCATGGCTAGTGATATTCAATGTTGGGCTAGTAAATAACTACTATTGCCATGCCAGACAGGGCTTCTAGATTATGGTAGCCCCACTCCCATGGCTAGTGATATTCAATGTTGGGCTAGTAAATAACTACTATTGCTATGCCAGACAGGGCTTCTAGATTATGGTAGCCCCACTCCCATGGCTAGTGATATTCAATGTTGGGCTAGTAAATAACTACTATTGCCATGTCCGACAGGGCTTCTAGATTATGGTAGCCCCACTCCCATGGCTAGTGATATTCAATGTTGGACTAGTAAATAACTACTATTGCCATGCCAGACAGGGCTTCTAGATTATGGTAGCCCCACTCCCATGGCTAGTGATATTCAATGTTGGGCTAGTAAATAACTACTATTGCTATGCCAGACAGGGCTTCTAGATTATGGTAGCCCCACTCCCATGGCTAGTGATATTCAATGTTGGGCTAGTAAATAACTACTGTTGCCATGCCAGACAGGGCTTCTAGATTATGGTAGCCCCACTCCCATGGCTAGTGATATTCAGTGTTGGGCTAGTAAATAACTACTATTGCTATGCCAGACAGGGCTTCTAGATTATGGTAGCCCCACTCCCATGGCTAGTGATATTCAATGTTGGGCTAGTAAATAACTACTATTGCCATGACAGGGCTTC
The DNA here is from genome assembly GCF_016097555.1 of Gigantopelta aegis. Classification (NCBI taxonomy): domain Eukaryota; kingdom Metazoa; phylum Mollusca; class Gastropoda; order Neomphalida; family Peltospiridae; genus Gigantopelta; species Gigantopelta aegis. Next base: position 17,034,265 of record NC_054709.1, read on the forward strand.
TAGATTATGGTAGCCCCACTCCCATGGCTAGTGATATTCAATGTTGGGCTAGTAAATAACTACTATTGCCATGCCATGCGGACAGGGCTTCTAGATTATGGTAGCCCCACTCCCATGGCTAGTGATACTCAGTGTTGGGCTAGTAAATAACTACTATTGCTATGCCAGACAGGGCTTCTAGATTATGGTAGCCCCACTCCCATGGCTAGTGATACTCAGTGTTGGGCTAGTAAATAACTACTATTGCCATGCCAGAAAGGACTTCTAGATTATGGTAGCCCCACTCCCGTGGCTAGTGATACTCAGTGTTGGGCTAGTAAATAACTAATATTGCTATGCCAGACAGGGCTTCCAGATTATGGTAGCCCCACTCCCGTGGCTAGTGATATTCAATGTTGGGCTAGTAAATAACTACTATTGCTATGCCAGACAGGGCTTCTAGATTATGGTAGCCCCACTCCCGTGGCTAGTGATATTCAATGTTGGGCTAGTAAATAACTACTATTGCTATGCCAGACAGGGCTTCTAGATTATGGTAGCCCCACTCCCGTGGCTAGTGATATTCAATGTTGGGCTAGTAAATAACTACTGTTGCCATGCCAGACAGGGCTTCTAGATTATGGTAGCCCCACTCCCATGGCTAGTGATATTCAATGTTGGGCTAGTAAATAACTACTGTTGCCATGCCAGACAGGGCTTATAGATTATGGTAGCCCCACTCCCATGGCTAGTGATATTCAATGTTGGGCTAGTAAATAACTACTATTGCTATGCCAGACAGGGCTTCTAGATTATGGTAGCCCCACTCCCGTGGCTAGTGATATTCAATGTTGGGCTAGTAAATAACTACTATTGCTATGCCAGACAGGGCTTCTAGATTATGGTAGACCCACTCCCGTGGCTAGTGATATTCAATGTTGGGCTAGTAAATAACTACTGTTGCCATGCCAGACAGGGCTTCTAGATTATGGTAGCCCCATTTCCCATGGCTAGTGATATTCAATGTTGGGCTAGTAAATAACTACTATTGCTATGCCAGACAGGGCTTCTAGATTATGGTAGCCCCACTCCCATGGCTAGTGATATTCAATGTTGGGCTAGTAAATAAATACTATTGCCATGTCCGACAGGGCTTCTAGATTATGGTAGCCCCACTCCCATGGCTAGTGATATTCAATGTTGGACTAGTAAATAACTACTATTGCCATGCCAGACAGGGCTTCTAGATTATGGTAGCCCCACTCCCATGGCTAGTGATATTCAATGTTGGGCTAGTAAATAACTACTATTGCTATGCCAGACAGGGCTTCTAGATTATGGTAGCCCCACTCCCATGGCTAGTGATATTCAATGTTGAGTTAGTAAATAACTACTATTGCCATGCCCGACAGGACTTCTAGATTATGGTAGCCCCACTCCCATGGCTAGTGATATTCAATGTTGGGTTAGTAAATAACTACTATTGCCATGCCCGACAGGACTTCTAGATTATGGTAGCCCCACTCCCATGGCTAGTGATATTCAGTGTTGGGCTAGTAAATAACTACTATTGCCATGCCAGACAGGACTTCTAGATTATGGTAGTCCCACTCCCATGGCTAGTGATATTCAATGTTGGGCTAGTAAATAACTACTATTGCCATGCCCGACGGCTAGTGAAATTTGTGTTTCAAATGTTGCAGTTACGTCTATTTTGTAAATATAAATACCCCACCCAAACCCACAAAGTTAGTGTTTATAAGCTTGATCTCCCTTTTTAGGTGACATAACTGATTATTATTTAGTAAAATTGTTTTAACTTAAAAGTAAAGTAGGGCAGGTGAATTTTTAATCGTGGCTAGTAAATCTTTTTAATCACTGATCCCATGGCTAGTGGATTAAAAAACCCTTTCTAGAAGCCATGCTAAAACAACATTTGTTCCACTTTGAGCCCTGCTTTTCAGTTAAGGTGATGCCATAGCTAGACTTGGTTTCCAACGATTAATGTAATTTTTAGTTATTATCCATTTTTAGAGAAATAAGGTCCTTAAATCCGTAACAGTATGCCTTTAAAGACAAAATGTTTTTAGGTTAGCATGTCTTTTATCGATAATTAAGCTGAAAATCACAAATGTAATAAATCAACATGTGTGTACTTAATGTAGGCATTTTGGGCATGTTTATCGCCTCGACTTTCATGTAATCCAAAACCATGACGTTAATTATTACTTCCAACATCAGAGCTTCTAGAATTTTTATGAAATCCACTAGCCATGGGATCAGTGATTTAAAAAATGTACTAGCTACAATTAAAAATTCACTAGCCCTACTTTACTTTAAGTTAATACAATCTTACTAAATAATAGTAATAATCAGATATATCACCTAAAGAGGGCGATAGAGCTTAAAAACGCTAACATTGATGGGTGGGGTGGGGGCAGGATATTCATATGTACAAAATCAACTTAATTACAACACTGACCCAAAAAAAGTTCACTAGCCGTCTGGCATGGCAATAGTAGTTATTTACTAGCCTAACATTGAAAATCACTAGCCATGGGAGTGGAACTGCCATAATCTAGAAGTCCTGTCTGGCATGGCAATAGTAGTTATTTACTAGCCCAACACTGAATACTACTAGCCATGGGAGTGGGACTACCATAATCTAGAATTCCTGTCTGGCATGGCAATAGTAGTTATTTACTAGCCCAACATTGAATATCACTAGCCATGGGAGTGGGGCTTCCATAATCTAGAAGTCCTGTCTGGCATGGCAATAGTAGTTATTTACTAGCCCAACATTGAATACCACTAGCCATGGGAGTGGGGCTGCCATAATCTAGAATTCATGTCTGGCATGGCAATAATAGTTATTTACTAGCCCAACACTGAATACTACTAGCCATGGGAGTGGGACTACCATAATCTAGAATTCCTGTCTGGTATGGCAATAATAGTTATTTACTAGCCCAACATTGAATACCACTAGCCATGGGAGTGGGACTACCATAATCTAGAATTCCTGTCTGGCATGGCAATAATAGTTATTTACTAGCCCAACATTGAATACCACTAGCCATGGGAGTGGGACTACCATAATCTAGAATTCCTGTCTGGCATGGCAATAATAGTTATTTACTAGCCCAACATTGAATACCACTAGCCATGGGAGTGGGGCTACCATAATCTAGAAGTCCTGTCTGGCATGGCAATAGTAGTTATTTACTAGCCCAACATTGAATACCACTAGCCATGGGAGTGGGACTACCATAATCTAGAAGTCCTGTCTGGCATGGCAATAGTAGTTATTTACTAGCCCAACATTGAATACCACTAGCCATGGGAGTGGGGCTACCACAATCTAGAAGTCCTGCAACATGTTGTTTAAACAATGACACTTATAAACAATTTAAACAGCAGGGCACTACTAATTTTGCCATTGGCAGGGGTTAGGAGAGGTCTTTCCATGTACCAGCAAGCAAACATAGTTTAAGTTTGTTATGTTTAACAACACCACTAGAGAACATTTATTTATTAATCATCGGCTATTGGATGTCAAATATTTGGTAATTGTTTTTACCTATAATCTTATAAAGAGGAAACCCACATTTTTTCATTAGTAGCAATGAATCTTGTATATACACCATCCCACAGACAGGATAGCACATACCACAGCCTTTTGATATACCAGTTGTAATGCACTGGCCGGAACAAGAAATAGCCCAATGGGACACTGATGAGGATTGATCTTATACCGACCGCGCATCAGGCGAGTACTTAACCACTGGGCTACATCCTGCCCTGCAATATTGTTATTAACAGCTGCTCAAGTGTTGTAGATATTCATAAATACATTTCAAGTTATTTTATCTCTATTTGAAGCTTTCGATTTCAGTGGTTTTGAGGCAAATATAAAATACAGCTGAAAATCTGGAACGAGAAATAGCACAATGAGGATCGATCTTAGACTGACCGCGCATCAGGCGAGCGCTTTATCACTGAGCTATGTCCCACTCAACAAGCAAACATAAGAGCTAAAGCACATTAGGATCCATACCACATGTGATACATCCAGTTTGGAAAGAGGGCCGTGTTTTCTAAGAGGAGTTCTTGAAACTCTTTTTTGTGCCCCGTCGCTACATTTCTCAACAATTTGTTCAGCGATTCCTGTTCCATCTTCGGTGTCTTCAGTTTGGACAGGGTGTTTTCTGAAGTGCGACCAGTCCCAGAATGGAGATCGAAATAGTCTTCTGCGTTGGTCGTCTGAAAGAAAAACATTCACGGCTTCAGATCTCGCTCATTTGGGCACAACAGGCTGTCACTCGGTTCTAAAATGTGACTAATTTAAGGAATTATTTTATGATCCAAACACTTAATACTGAAGCTACTTTGTAGAGAATTTAATCGCTTGGCTAATTTGGCACTGGTTGAGCCCCAGTCAGGAAATGTTTTATTTAACGACACGCTCACACATTTTATTTACAGTTATATGGCGTCGGACACATGGTTATGGACCACACAGATATTGAGAGAGGAAACCCGCTGTCGCCACCTCATGGGCTACTCTTTTCGACCAGCAGCAAGGGATCTTTTATATGTACCATCCCACATACAGGATAGCAAATACCACAACCTTTTATATACCAGTCGTGATGCACTGGCTGGAAAGAGAAATAGCCCAATGGGCCCACCGACGCGGATCGATCCCATACCGACCGTGCATCAAGCGAGCGCTGTACCACTGGGATACATCCCACCCCGAGCCCCAGTCAGATGCCAGATATATGGGGGGGGGGGGGGGGGGGGGGGGGAGGAGGACGACATGTTAATAAGCTAAGCAAAGGTTGCCATATAAGGCTAGTTATCACCTTCGTTCCCCATCACTCTCCTAAGACTAGTTCAAGGAGGGTAATTTTTATCTCCTCTGAGCTTGTGAATTTATATGGTATCAATACGGCAATATCTTAAATGGCTCCCCATAATCTAAGTTACGGGAGCAATTCATAACTCCCCGAAATGTTTTTTAAGTTGAGGCCTGCTTTGGTGTAAAGGGTTAAACAAAAATACAAACATCTTCAAAATCTTTGACGGGTTTCTTTCTTCTTGACGGAGTCTGTGGTGTGTTGCTCTCTTCGTCACTCTCGGAGTCTGTCGAATCCTCATCGCTGTCGGACAGTTCGTCATCTGGGGTAGGAAAATAATCAGTGTGATGATATGTTAAAGTCTGTTTTGTTTAAAGGCATATTGTCACAGACCACTGACCTATTTAATGGCATATTGTCACAGACCACTGACCTATTTAATGGTCTAACAAAGTATTACCTGTGCAAAAATAATTTGATTTGTCCCTAAATGTACTTTATTCAACCATCTTTATAACCACCATACTCCATTTATTAATGATATTTTGTAAAAATAATTGAATTATGGCAATGGTCCATACTTCAAAAAATGAAATTGCCGAGAGGGTTGACATGGATTTCACTCCATCATGTTTCAGTCAAGGTGATGCAATAGCTAGATTCGGTTTCCAACAATTAATGTAATTTCTATTTATTATCCAATTTTAGAGAAATAAGGTCCTTAAATCTGTGACAGTATGCCTTTAACGACACCACTGGAGCACATTAATTTGAAAATCATCGGCTATTGGATGTCAAACATATGGTCATTTTGACACTGTCATAGAGAGGAAACCAGCTACATTTTTCCATTAGTAGCAAGGGATCTTTTATATGCACCATCTCAGACAGGATAGCAAATACCACAGCCTTTGATATACCAGTCATGGTGTACTGGCTGGAATGAATGTGATGATATGATGAAAAGTAATGCAAGTAACAGATGTCAAATAATGCAAGTACATTAGTTCATGTAAATCGTAAAAAAAAACCCAAAAAAAACCTAATTTTTAGTAGTAGAAAAAAACATATCGTCGTTATGTGTTCTGGTTTCAAATAACAATATTTAACTATAGCCTAGAATTTATTACAAAATATGCAAATAATGCAAGTAGATTAGCACATATAAATCGTACAAAACCAACCTTAATTAAAGTACGGAAGAAAAAAAATGGTTGTTGTTTTCAAATAACAATATTTAACTATAACAGTTTTTTTTATTATGTTCAAAACTTCCTTGTAAATGCATTTATTTTTAAATGATTGTCACAGCCATTATATTTACCAACTAAACACACAAAAAAATCACTTTAATCATCCAATTTTTTAAAGTGAATATCTGAACCAAAAAACACCTCACACCTAGAATCTATAATGGACCACGATTAATGAATTCTCACCCGTAAGTAAACTGTGTAGTGAGACTAACACAATACTTTTTAAATGAGAAATATTATCAGTAATTATGCCACATCCAGTTTTTCCAGCAAAAATGAAAAGTATTGAGAAAGAGAATTACATCAGACAGATAAATAATAAACAGGGCACACCCTGCCCATAGCCAAATTAGCCAATTGTTAAAAAAATACATTCAAAAGTAGCTCAACATTTGGCTAACAAAATTGTTTTTAAATAATGTTCAACAAAATACTCTCTACATCTAAAAATTGGCTAAAACAAAATTCTTTCCAATGTGGGCACTGAAGAAAGTACAGTGAAACCTGTCTAAACTGGACCCTGAACAAACTGGAATCCTGTCTAAACCAGATCCTGAACAAACAGGAATCCTGTCTAAACCAGATCCTGAACCAGAATCCTGTCTAAACCAGATCCTGAACAAACAGGAATCCTGTCTAAACCAGATCCTGAACCAGATTCCTGTCTAAAACTGATCCTGAACAAACAGGAATCCTGTCTAAACCAGATCTTGAACAAACAGGAACCCCTGTCTAAACCAGATCCTGAACTAGAATCCTCTCTAAAACTGATCCTGAACAAACAGGAATCCTGTCTAAACCAGATCCTGAACCAGAATCCTGTCTAAACCAGATCCTGAATAACAGGAATCCTGTCTAAACCAGATCCTGAACAAACAGGAATCCTGTCTAAACCAGAATCCTCTCTAAAACTGATCCTGAACAAACAGGAATCCTGTCTAAACCAGATCCTGAACCAGAATCCTGTCTAAAACTGATCCTGAACAGGATCCTGTCTAAACCAGATCCCGAACAAACCAGAATCCTGTCTAAACCAGATCCATAACAAACAGGAATCCTGTCTAAACCACATCCCTGTCTAAAACTGATCCTTAACAAAAAGGAATCCTGTCTAAACCAGATCCTGAACAAACAGGAATCCTGTCTAAACCAGATCCTGAACAAACAGGAATCCTGTCTAAACCAGATCCTGAACAAACAGGAATCCTGTCTAAACCAGAATCCTCTCTAAACCAGATCCTGAACAAACAGGAATCCTGTCTAAACCAGAATCCTCTCTAAAACTGATCCTGAACAAACAGGAATCCTGTCTAAACCAGATCCTGAACCAGAATCCTCTCTAAAACTGATCCTGAACAAACAGGAATCCTGAACAAACAGGAATTCTGTCTAAACCAGATCCTGAACAAACAGGAATCCTGTCTAAACCAGACCCTGAACCAGTATCCTGTCTAAAACTGATCCTGAACAAACAGGATCCTGTCTAAACCAGATCCCGAACAAACCAGAATCCTGTCTAAACTAGATCCATAACAAACAGGAATCCTGTCTAAACCACATCCCTGTCTAAAACTGATCCTTAACAAACAGGAATCCTGTCTAAACCAGATCCTGAACAAACAGGAATCCTGTCTAAACCAGATCCTGAACCAGAATCCTGTCTAAACCAGATCCTGAACAAACAGGAATCCTGTCAAAACTGACCAAATTTCATTTTTAATTCTAAAACACAACCCTCTAAATACTCGATCCAGCGTGATCCAGTTTAGACCGGTTTCACTGTAATACAAAACAAGTTTGGTGGAACCTGAAGCATTTCGTTTCCGTAACCGGTAAGGTGTGGTGGTTTCTGGTCTTCTCTGGGATCTTCTTAATGGACTTGTCTCCTCTTGTTGCTTACTCTTCGGTTCAGAAACTGGAAACATACATTTATAATTCTAACAAAAGTTATGTTATCTGTGTTTTAAGTCTATAAGAGGTAGGAACTAGCATGTATCACATTATAACATGTCAATAATCATCATTCCCAACCATCTCAAAATAAAAGGGAGTACGTTTTGTTTAATGACACCACTAGTGCACACTGATTTATTAATCATCGGCTATTGGATATCAACATTATGTAATGTTGACATGTAGTCTTAGAGAGAAAGCCTGCTACCTTTTCCATTAGTAGCAAGAGACTTTTATATGCACCATCCCACAGACAGGATAGCACATACCACAGCCTTTGATATACCAGTCGTGGTGCACCGGCTGGAACAAAAAATAGCCCAAATCGACAGGGATTGATCCCAGACCAACCATACATCAAGCAATTGCTTTACCACTGAGATACGTCCCATCCCCTCATCTACAGTCACACATTACTACATTCAGTCTCACATTACTGACATTCAGTCTCACATTACTGACATTAGTCTCACATTACTGACATTCAGTCTCACATTACTGACATTCAGTCTCACATTACTGACATTAGTCTCACATTACTGACATTCAGTCTCACATTACTGACATTAGTCTCACATTACTGACATTCAATCTCACATTACTGACATTCAATCTCACATTACTGACATTCAATCTCACATTACTGACATTAGTCTCACATTACTGACATTCAGTCTCACATTACTGACATTCATTCTCACATTACTGACATTAGTCTCACATTACTGACATTCATTCTCACATTATTGACATTCAGTGTTACATTACTGACATTCAATCTCACATTATGCCAATTAATGAAACTTGGTCTACCTTATTTTTTAAATTATTTTAAATTTATGCATAGTGTACTGTTACAGAATGAAGTTTATGTACACGTCACCTTGTGATGTTTTCACTTTTTTCCCACTTGCTGTTTTGCTCTTGGAAACACTCTTTGATGGAGTTGTCTCCCTTGTGTGTCTTCGAGTTGGTGTTCTGCATTCATCAGCTGAAAGAAAGAAATGTTTTATTTAACGACGCACTCAACACATTTTATTTACGGTTATATGGTTAAGGACCACACAGATTTTGAGAGGAAACCCGCTGTCGTCACTACATGGGCTACTCCTTCCGATTAGCAGCAAGGGATCTTTTATTTGCGCTTCCCACAGGCAGGATAGCACAAACCATATGGCCTTTGTTAAACCAGTTATGGATCACTGGTCGGTGCAAGTGGTTTACACCTACCCATTGAGCCTTGCAGAACACTCACTCATGGTTTAGAGTCGGTATCTGGATTAAAAATCCCATGCCTCGACTGGGATCCGAACCCAGTACCTACCAGCCTGTAGTCCGATGACCTAACCACTGCGCCACCAAGGCCGGTTTGCATGTAATTATGGTTTTAGGAATCTAAGGTTTTAGGAATATAAGTCTTATGGACAGCTATACAGGAGACAAAATTTTAATTTGTGTGTAAGGAAGAATAATTTTAAACCATACTTGGCCAAAAGTGTTTTGATCTCATACAACAGAAATGTTTTAACTTTAACTATATCGGCTTCTTTCTTATACCTAAGAGAAGGAACATTTTATTTTCTAAATTATGATTAGTGAAATTTTCTAACGAGTCGGTATCTGGATTAAAAAACCCATGCCTCGACTGGGATCCGAACCCAGTACCTACCAGCCTGTAGACAGATGGCCTAACCACAACGTCACCGAGGCCAGTCATCATCAGATGACAAAGATATATGAATAGGTTTTAATTAAAAATCAAACTTATATAATTATGTGAAATCACAGTGTAAATATCTGTGGGTAAAAGCACAATACCATATAAATATTAAAGTATGTAAACTTTGTACAAAATTCAAAATGTTTTACAAACTTTAAAACCAATTCTTGATGGAAGTGCAAAGATTCTAAGATATTTTTTCTGTTACCAAATATATCTTTTCTCGTCAGCTTTAGATAATTACACTCAACCAAAATGTGGCACACTGTAGTTAAACATTACCGGCCTCGGTGGTGTCGTAGTTAAGCCATCAGACATATGGCTGGTAGGTACTGGGTTCGAAGCCCAGTACCGACTCCAACCCAGAGTGAGTTTTAACGACTCAATGGGTAGGTGTAAGACCACTACACCCTCTTCTCTCTCACTAACTACTAACTCACTTTGTGGATAGCTCAGATAGTGAGGTGTCTGCCCAGGACAACGTGCTTGAACCGTACTTGGATATAAGCACAAAGTGAAATGAAATGAATGAAAGAAAGACCCTTCTAGTTCAACTTTCTGGGATATTTATTATTTGGCTTACTGGCCTCGGTGGTGTCGTGGTTAAGCCATAGGACATAAGACTGGTAAATACTTGGTTCGCGGCCCAGTACGTCCCACCTGGAGTGAGTTTTAACAACTCAATGGATAGGTTAAGACCACTACACCCTCTTCTCTCTCACTAACCACTCACTTTGTGGACAGATAGCCCAGATAGCTGAGGTTTGTGTCCAGGACATCATGCTTGAACCGTAATTGGATATAAACACAAAAATAATTGGAAAACAATTGTTTAACCAAATTTTTAAAATGTAGTTCACTGTCAGATGGACCAAGCCACTGGCTATGCAGAGACTTGGCCTGCGACAGACATTCCTGAAACCTTAGTGGTATATGGGCATGTTAAAAATACTCACTCACTATCAGAGTACACTGGCAATGTTTATGTTTAGGAGGATGAGCGCTGAAAGGAATGATGTAGTACATTCTGTTTATTTAGAATAGAAAGACACTTGTAAATGACCTTTCAATGCCATCATGCCCGACTTCTTTGGAGTTTTGAACTTGAAAACGTCACAGCCAAGAAACACACCGTCACCCACGCCGCTAACTGCCAGCGCTGAAAATAATGAGAGAAATCGAAATACGTACATCATGGCATGTATTAAAATTAAAGAAAACTCAAAACTAAATTAGCAGTAATTAAAGTCAAACAGCTTTCTGAACATTTTTCGGAGGTAACCCTTTATCAAACTTACAAATGTGTTGGTTACTGCCATACATAATTTGCTGCTGTACCAGTATATGTTTTTTTCACTACTTGTATACCAGTAAAAACTAATTATATAGTAGATAAGACTGCAAATTGCCCAGGGCTGTGCCTTGTCTAAAAAAACAGGCATCGAAATAAGTTGAGAACAGTTGTTCAGGTTACATGTAAGAAAAGTCGAGAACGGTATTACGTTCTTGACCACTTGTGCAATTGCAAGCAATTATAGTCATTCCGCGTTTAAGCAGCGTCCACTAGATGGAATTTACTTACGGGTTTTGTTTTCTTGTAGAAAATTGCACTGATGTTCGTGCACACTTATGCAATTGCAAAGCAATTTCGTCAATCCTCATTTAAGCAGTGCCCACTAGATAAATTTACTTCCAGATTTCGTTAGTTGTACTGATAACTGAAATTCAATTGTAACTTTCATATAGTTGAGGTTATGAAGTTACCAGGCTATACTTTGTGGTAACATGTAAATGGGTTACCAGACACAATGCTTATTTTGATGCCTGAAAAACGTAGGCGACAGTATAATTTAAGAATTACGCGACAATAACCGAGGGTGTTTTCCTGATTCATGTAAACAAAAGGGGTGATCGTTAACTAAAAAAGGAAGGAAATGTTTTAACAACGCACTCAACATATTTTATTTATGTTTAAATATGGCGTCAGACATATGGTTGATGACCACACAGATACAGAAAAAGGAAACCCACTGTCGCCACCTCATGGGGTACTATTTTCAATTAGCAGCAAAGGATCTTTTATATGCACCATCCCAGACAGGATAGTGTATACCATGGCCTTTCTTACATCAGTTGTGGAGCACTGGCTGGCTGGAACGAGAAATAGCCTGATGGGGCCACCGATGGGGATCGATCCTAAACTGACCACGCATCAAGCAAGTGCTTTACCACTGGACCACTGCCCCCTTTACGTTAGTCGCTAGAGATTCACAGCTCCTACGAAGCTACTCACAACGCTCATGACAACTGTCGATCATGCCCCCCAATTTGTTTTCAGCCTGGATTCCGTCTAATTAGGCAAGGGACGTCACTCTTAGCGTGCATGCGCAATAGGAATGCCAAAGAGGTCTATTTGTTGGATATAGGAAGGAAATATTTTATTTAACGACGCACTCAACACATTTTATTTACGGTTATATGGCGTCAGACATATGGTTAAGGACCACATAGATATATATAGAGAGGAAACCTGCTGTCGCCACTTCATGGGCTACTCTTTTTGATTAGCAGCAAGGTATCTTTTATATGCACCATCCCACATACAGGGTAGTACATATCATGACCTTTGTATACACCAGTCGTGGTGCACTGGCTGGAATGAGAAGTAGCCCAATGGGCCCACCGACGGGCATTGATCCCAGACCGAGTGAGAGCTTTATCACTGGACTAGGTCCTGCCCCTTGTTGGATACATCGCTTTTTGTCATATTACCAATAATAATTTTACCATTTATTACATATAAACGACAAGGTACAATGACAAACAAGGTAGGACACTGTGGTATTTTTCTTGCTTTTGATAATATCACGACGGTAAGTAAGGAGAGCAACCACAGCACCTGAAAGCCATTGTCGTAAATTTCAAACCCTGCCATAACGAACCTTCCGACTGCCCCATCACTGGATCATCTTCATCGCTGCTGTCCTCAACAACATCGCCTTTCTTCGACTTGGGTGAACAGGTCTTTGTCGAATATGTGAGTGTTTCTCGGTAATGTCGAGCTAAAAAAGAAAATAGCCAGGTTATTATACAGCCAGGTTATTATACAGCCAGGTTATTATATAGCCAGGTTATTATACAGCCAATTTATTATATAGGTTATTATAGAGCCAGGTTATTATAGAGCCAGGTTATTACACAGCCAGGTTATTATACAGCCAGTTTATTAATATATATTATTATACAGGTTATTATATAGCCAGGTTATTATACAGCCAGGTTATTATATAGCCAGGTTATTATATAGGTTATTATAGAGCCAGGTTATTATAGAGCCAGGTTATTATACAGCCAGTTTATTATATAGGTTATTATAGAGCCAGGTTATTATACAGCCAGTTTATTAAATAGGTTATTATAGAGCCAGGTTATTATATAGCCAGGTTATTATACAGCCAGTTTATTATATAGGTTATTATATAGCCAGGTTATTATACAGCCAGGTTATTATACAGCCAGTTTATTATATAGGTTATTATAGAGCCAGGTTATTATACAGCCAGTTTATTATATAGGTTATTATAGAGCCAGGTTATTATAGAGCCAGGTTATTATATAGCCAGGTTATTATACAGCCAGGTTATTATATAGCCAGGTTATTATATAGGTTATTATAGAGCCAGGTTATTATAGAGCCAGGTTATTATATAGGTTATTATAGAGCCAGGTTATTATAGAGCCAGGTTATTATATAGCCAGGTTATTATACAGCCAGGTTATTATATAGCCAGGTTATTATATAGGTTATTATAGAGCCAGGTTATTATACAGCCAGTTTATTATATAGGTTATTATACAGCCAGGTTATTATATAGGTTATTATACAGCCAGGTTATTATACAGCCAGGTTATTATACAGCCAGGTTATTATATAGCCAGGTTATTATACAGCCAGGTTATTATATAGCCAGGTTATTATATAGGTTATTATATAGCCAGGTTATTATACAGCCAGGTTATTATACAGCCAGTTTATTATATAGGTTATTATATAGCCAGGTTATTATACAGCCAGGTTATTATACAGCCAGTTTATTATATAGGTTATTATATAGCCAGGTTATTATACAGCCAGGTTATTATACAGCCAGTTTATTATATAGGTTATTATATAGCCAGGTTATTATACAGCCAGGTTATTATACAGCCAGTTTATTATATAGGTTATTATAGAGCCAGGTTATTATACAGCCAGTTTATTATATAGGTTATTATAGAGCCAGGTTATTATAGAGCCAGGTTATTATAGAGCCAGGTTATTATAGAGCCAGGTTATTATAGAGCCAGGTTATTATATAGCCAGGTTATTATATAGCCAGGTTATTATAGAGCCAGGTTATTATATAGCCAGGTTATTATATAGGTTATTATAGAGCCAGGTTATTATATAGGTTATTATAGAGCCAGGTTATTATACAGCCAGTTTATTATATAGGTTATTATAGAGCCAGGTTATTATACAGCCAATTTATTATAAAGGTTATTATACAGCCAGGTTATTATACAGCCAGGTTATTACATAGGTTATTATACAGCCAGGTTATTATATAGGTTATTATACAGCCAGGTTATTATACAGCCAGGTTATTATACAGCCAGGTTATTATATAGCCAGGTTATTATACAGCCAGGTTATTATATAGGTTATTATACAGCCAGGTTATTATATAGCCAGGTTATTATACAGCCAGGTTATTATACAGCCAGGTTATTATATAGGTTATTATACAGCCAGGTTATTATATAGGTTATTAATATATTATACAGCCAGGTTATTATATAGGTTATTATATAGCCAGGTTGTTATACAGCCAGGTTATTATACAGCCAGGTTGTTATACAGCCAGGTTGTTATACAGCCAGGTTGTTATATAGGTTATTATACAGCCAGGTTATTATACAGCCAGGTTATTATACAGTCAGGTTATTATATAGGTTATTATACAACCAGGTTATTATACAGCCAGGTTATTATACAGCCAGGTTATTATACAGCCAGGTTATTATATAGGTTATTATACAGTCAGGTTATTATATAGGTTATTAATATATTATACAGCCAGGTTATTATATAGGTTATTATATAGCCAGGTTGTTATACAGCCAGGTTGTTATACAGCCAGGTTGTTATACAGCCAGGTTGTTATATAGCCAGGTTGTTATATAGGTTATTATACAGCCAGGTTATTATACAGCCAGGTTATTATATATGTTAGTATACAGCCAGGCTATTTTATAGGTTATTATACAGCCAGGTTATTATATAGGTTATTATACAGCCAGGTTATTATGTATATAATATATCTAGGTTGTTATATTTATAACTGAAATCAGGGAGTATTTTGTTTTCAAAAACTTGATTAGAGATATTTCTAATCAACTGAAAATTGACTAGCAATTACTGTTTAAAGTTATAAAATTGTGTAGCGATCTCTGAAATTTGCGTAGTGAATTATGACACTGAACAAAATGTTCCCTGGATATTATATATTTATAGCCAGGTTGTTATAGAACTTCATTTATAACAAAAACTGTTATAGGAACTTCATCGTTGAAATGAAGCAGGGCTCAAAATAGAGGTCGGCAAAAAGCATTCCTTATATTAGACCTTGAAGGCAAAACAGAAATTTACCTGCCACCAGGTATCTAAGAATTGAAAATCTGCCTGACCCAATTTTCTTTTTGTGTCACCCATAATATCCAAGTAAATGGTGCTCCAAATTTTACACAAACAAAAAAATAGTTTATGCAATTATAATTAGATTTCTGAAGGGAACACGCGAATTAAACGATTCTATTTTCTATGCACAATTGTCAGAGGCCTGATTGCCCATCCCACCAAAATTGCAGGTCATTTTTTAAAAGAAAAAAAAGAAAGAGTAAAGTTGGTTTAGTTTAATGACACCACTAGAGCACATCGACTAATTAATCATTGGCTATTGGATGTCAAACATATGGTTATTTTGACAGTCATAGTGACATAGAGGAAACCTGCTACCATTTTTCATTAGTAGCAAGGGATCTTTTATATACACCATCCCACACAGGATAGCACATACCACAGCCTTTAATATACCAGTTGTGGTGCACTGGCTGGAATGAGAAATAACCCAATGGGCCCACAAACAAGGATCGATCCCAGACTGACCGTGCATCAGGCGAGCACTTTACCACTGGGCTACGTCCCGCCCCTTTTAAAAAGACAAATGCATGCACAATTACCTCATCTGCAATTTACACATGTAGTTTGTGATTCTGTTACATTTTAATTCCATAATGCTCTAAAATACATCTCTGATATCCTACTTCTTCACTTACATCATCAGTGTTTCTGCTAGAAATTGTTTTGGATATGGCGTTATAGAACTGAATCCAACCACAATTGGGGGAACCCCCTTAGAAAGAAAATGGGTTACGTTTAGGGTTAGGATTAAGAAAATCACACAGTAATGATAAGAGTAATTCAATTTGTCAAAAGGTTAACTTAAAACAAAAATTTGCAAAAATATTTGGGTATGGTGCCATTACTGTTTTACCCTCTGGCAGAAACCACATCTACTATGTTTCCCTCATCCCATACTTTTTCCTTTGGCCTGCTATTTTTAAATAACAGCTAGTCATAGTTTACTTCCTATTCCAAGACCTCTGATGAGCTTTTTTTTCAAATACTGATAATACACTTAATGATATATAATAAAAAAAAAGCGTGTATATAATAGAAGTCTGGGTTTCTGCCAGAGGGTAAAATGGGTATGACGTCATACTCAAATGTTTTTGCAGATTATTATTATTATTTTTTTTTTTTAAGTTAACCTTTTCATAAAATGAATTACTCTTAACATTACCGTACATGTATATGATTTTGTTAACCCTAAATTTAACCCATTTTGTTTCTGGGAGAGGCCTCGATCCCATACACCCTCCCCTATTGACTGTGGTTGCATTCAGTTCCATAACGCCATACCCCAAAAAAACATTTCTGGCAGAAACAATGGCAGTTGTAACAGGCCTCTGAAAATTGTGAGACCGATAATTTCGTTCATGCGTCGCTCGCGTAAGTTTAGTTTTAGTAACCTGATTTTCTTTCACGCATTGAAATTCATGACATCATTTACAAGTTCATGATGAGTTACATAAAAATTAAATGGGTTACCTGAATTTGTTTTTGTAACCCATAAATGGATTAAGCATATTTTCAATTCTCAGAGGCCTGTTGTACATAACTTAAGTGACGCTGTGCAGCGTTCAAGATTAAAAAATTTGGGCAGTATCCCAGTTGGATACTAACATTTCAAAGTCTGCTATCCCACCTGAAAATTTAGGGGTTATAGCGAAAACAGAACCGTGCCAAAACGGCCCCAGACGAAAACGGAACCAAACTGGACAAAACGGAACCTGTGTTGGCTAAAACGGTACCAAAATCTGTGGACAAAACGGAACCTGCGTTGGCTAAAACGGCACCAAAATCGATGGCGAAAACGGCACCGAAATCAAAACCTATTTATCTCGCATTTCCAATGAGAAAACAATATATGCTATTATAACATGATTGCTCATAGTTAATTTTTATGTGAATTAAATAAATGAAATTGTTTATATACATGAGTGTTGTTATTTTTGGGCTACATAGTAAGGGCCTCGATTAGTGATGTCAAGCATCATCTTAGCACGTGCTCAAGCTAAAAATAACAGTTGTACTGAAGGCACTAATTTACTCTTTTACCTTTTTAAACACAGCAACAACTAACAGATCTCATGAAGGAAGTCAGACGTAATAAAGTAAAATGATGTTTATTTATTTACAAAACAAGCAATCGATTGTTGTGTACTTAACCAAGCAAGCCCGGCAAGGCTGTGCAGTGAACATGGTGAGCTTTGATGTTTTGTCGACCGGCTTTATTCGGCAATAAACCTAAGTCATGATTTTTCATTTCTCTCTCTCTCTCTCTCTCTCTATTATGTGTGGTTCCGTTTTAGCCACAATCGGTTCCGTTTTGGTAGTGGTTCCGTTTTAGCCTGATCCCAAATTTAGTATCCCATATAAATGAAATTCATAAATAACATCGTAACAAACTTGGATGACACTGTTACTTAACTTCACCAGTAAATGATGACTTTCATTGTTTCAGCGAAAAATAAAAATGTAGGATTAAAAAACCCACAACATAATAGGGATACTGGGTTATTGAAGTCTGGTATCCAAAATTAAATTCTGGTATCCCCGGGATATCGGGATACTGTTAATCTCGAACACTGCTGTGTCATGATGGTACGCAGCTAACGAGCTATGATAATGAATCATTGTTAGGTGCTTTGAGTAAGTAACATATCGGAGATCTTGGCCCATGTTTCTTAAGCACTATGATATCACAAAACAGTCATGGGCTATGCCATGTTTTAGTGACATCAAAGTCTACAATGTAGCCAGAGTACTTTGCTGTTTGAGAGCTAGAAGGACATCTGTATCATGTATGGGTATGATCGCTCTCTACCGTCAGAAATATCTCTACAACAAAAACACGGAATGGTCGACTACTACAGTAAGTTGTAACCACACAGTAGACAGATTCCCACTTCGACAATAAAACTATCCTAACCATTGAAAGGGGGTACGGGTCGAACTAATGCCCAATTGGCAAATTAATCGGTTCGGGTTGTAGTAAATTAGTGTGGGAAATAAATGGAGTGTGGCCCAGTCACCCCAGTGCTGAGTGTGGGAGGACTGTTCTGCCAGTCAACGTGCCGGTATAAAATTAAAGAACGCATAACGACTGGCACAGAAAACAATATCTTCTACTAACCATGTGTTTTACTTTCTTGCGAAATAATGTGTTTGACAACATCGTCATCGCCAGCAAATGTCACAGATACAGAAGAACTTTTCCGTGCCGAACGCATTTCAATCAAAAATGGCGGGGATTTTCTGAACTCTTGTTTTTCGAAGTTAGGTTTTGCCCAGAAAAAAAGGTCAGTGCTGAAACGCGGACTTGCATAGACAAAGGCGAAAAACTCGAACTTTTAGTTGCAAATGAAAACTTCACATTTTTATTCATTAAATATATCAGTTTCAACATTTTAAATTATAGCAACACTTGCATGAGGTGTGATTGGTTGTAGGTTCCATTACCGTTCATGGACATGGCAATAAGAAAAATGGCAGGTATTTTCTGAATTCTTGTACTAAGGCCATGATATGTACTGTCCTGTACTCCTTGCTGCAGATATGGTGGCAGAAGGTTCTTTTTCTCTGTCTGTTTTGCCCTTTTTCTTGTGACCAAGTGCCATAATAACCATGATGGACACCAAAGAGGCAAATAGTCATAGTTTAAAATATATGGGCATCCAGGGCAACACATACATTATGATGCTAATAGTAAATGAAATTTGGTCTATAATACTAAGTGTTCCCTTATTTTTGCACTGTCAGTATATTTAAATGTAAAATAATACACAACAAAAAAGTAACAGCACAAATATTTATTCATTGTATAAATAAAATTAGCCATATATAGTTTTGACAAAATTTGATACATGTATATAACAAGAAATCTTCTCTTTTTTTTTCCTTTTTTTTGTAAAGATATGCAACAAAACAAAATTCTATTTTAGTCTTTCACATAAGGTATTGGACACAAACTGGTTTGATTTAAGCAAAACCTCTTTCCGGGTCTTTAAAAATTGTGATAATAATCATTTCAATTCATGCATCACTCACAGAAGTGCAATTTGGTGTAAACCATTTTTCGTGTTGTATTAACTTTAGGACATCATTTATATGGACATGACAATTTACACAAAGGCTGTGCTTATTTCATTGGGTCCACTAGGTCATCACTGTGGAGCAGCCAAAGAGATGTCTTTAATTTGATATCACATTATGTTGGATACCGATGTATGATACCAAAAATATCACACAGTGTTTTCTTCAACAGGTGTGTAATTAAAAGAGGTAATGCTCAAACAGAGATGTTTGGATACCTTGCATTCATGAATAAAACTGATTTATCACAATGATATATCACAGCAATATCAACAAGCAATGGAATCTCTTGGTCCCTTAATCTATGTATACACATAGGTCTACTCAGTGTGTACACTAGTTAATATACTATATACTATATAACATTCTATCTCAATGAGCAACAATGAAAAAAACCCCAGAAGGAATGATTGAAAGAATATAATTATATATAAACAAATTGACAGGGTATAATACAGACTGATATGAATAAAGGTGGTGAGGTACGGATCTTTTGCCCCTATGAGTTCCATGAATCATGCTTCCTGCTGTTTATTATACAAATAGTAAACTATATTCCCAATGGCAGGGTAAGCTTGATTTCCAACAGACATACCTATACAAATGAAAAAGTTCCCTTTTTGTTGTAGTATTCAGGTACATGTAAACAAAACGGGAACTTTTTCATTTCTATTTCAACTCCATGCAGTTGTTTTCAGATAGATATGGCTTTGAACCCCCACCATCAATCACACATTAATAAAAGAAAAGAAAAGAAAAGAAAGGGAACAAAATAATAATAATAATAATAATTATAATAATAATAATAATAATAATAATAATAATAATACATGTAATAATAATAATAATCATAAAAAAAAAAAATATTTAAAAAAATAAGTAAATAAAAAATAAATAAATAAATAAATAAATAAAATAAAATAAAAATAATATTTTAAAAATCCCCAAAATTAAAAATATTAAATGGATTTTCTGGAAAAATTCTACAGTATGCTTGTATCACTAATATCACATAACTAACCTTGGGTATACATATGTACAGTACCTAGTTTTATCTTACCATATTAATACTATAGTACAGCAGATAACATTTACATACATGTATGGTATATATAACTGTATATAACATGTTACATCAATTACATCAATCAATCAAGTTTTGTTGTATTCACAATCAATAAAAAGCTACAGTAACACTGAAAAGGTACATGTAGATCGGCATATTACAAAAATACAGTTCAGTGCCATTAAAACAATCAACAGGTAACCTGAATTGTAATAAATCAATATGGTTAAAAATGGACGGATGGTTTTCAAAACTTGGGAAAACATTTGTATGTAAATAACAACAAAACATGTTGAGGCGAAACTGACAGTTAATTACTTAACAGCCTGTAATTTGACATTTTTCTTACAACTTATAATATACATATACAATGTATTATAAATAATATACAGTGTATTATAAATAATATACAGTGTATTATAAATAATATACAGTGTATTATAAATAATATACAGTGTATTATAAATAATATACAGTGTATTATAAATAATACACTGCACTCTGTCATCCACCCATATATGAAAAACAAGTGATTGTCAAAAATAGGTCATATAATATATTGTACATGTGTATGCTTTGTATTGACGTGTCATATTTATAGAAGAATTATGGTACATCTTTATAAAAAAATTCAAAATTAAAGTTTAATGTGTGAAAACAAAATCTAAGCATTTTAAAACATTTCTCAAAAGATAGAAATTCTCAGCAATAGATAATGTAGGTACAAATTTGTAAAAACTACTGGTACTAATTAATATATGAACACACATTTACATTTCACAACTAACATGAACACAATTTAACATACATTGTATACCTTATTTACAAAATGTACATGTTTTACATGAGAACTATTTTTGTTGAAAATACACAAAATGTATGCATCATTGCATATTCTGCTTCTTAAGTACATGTATAGTCTGTCTATGTGTGTGTGTGTTTGTGTGTGTGTGTGTGTGTGTGTGTATGTATGTATGTATGTGTATGTATGTATGTGTATGTATGTGTGTGTATGTATGTGTGTGTGTCTGTCTGTCTGTGTGTGTATATGTGTGTGTGTGTGTGTTTGTGTTTGTACATGTGCGTGTGCTCAATATGGTTATGTCCAGTGTAAACTGAATCATTTTTCTACAGAACAAACTGTAATATTTGTTATTTCTTGAAAAAAATACCTGGCTACTGTGGACCTTTGAATCGTCAACTTCGCTTGTTCCAATTGCTAATGACGTCACTTTCTAATGACGTCATTAGCTTTCCGGGTGTTATTTTCATTTGATCCCGGAAAAAGAATGTAATTAACCAATCACAATACAGAACACACTCGTCATCAGTTTACAATGTTTGCTAAACAAAATTCAGACTGAAATATTCCTAACAGGAAAATAAATATCCCTACCAAAAGACGCAAAATCTCCAGTATCTCAAGCTATTCAATTCAAACAGGACACACAAACACCAAAAAATAAATTCAATAAAAAGATTACGTAAAACAACTGGACTTTAATGATTCTAATATTGTTGCAAGACAAGATCACATTTTAAAACAAATTTGAGTCACAGGACACAATATTTTACACAAATCATCAGTCTGTTCATATGTAGTTATGCAACTGCCAATACACATTCTGAATTAAAAGTTCCAAGGAGATACATTGATATTTTTAAAGGCATACTGTCACAGATTTAAGGACCTTATTTCTCTAAAAATGAATAATAAATATAAATTACATTAATTTTTACAGACCAAATCTAGCTATTGCATCACTTTAACTACACCATGATGGAGTGAAATCCATGTCAACCCTCTCAGCAATGTTAGTTTTTGAATTATGGACCATTGCCATAATTCAGTTATTTTTACAAAATATCATTAATAAGTGGAGTATGGTGGTTACGTAGATGGTTGATTAAAGTACATTTAGGGACAGATCCAATAGATATATTTTTAAGTAACATTTTGTTAGGCCATTTAATAGGTCATTGGTCAGTGACAATATACCTTTAACAAAAAAATGTATTTTTTAAAATTTACAAACCTTTCCTTTTTCTTCAGTTTATTATTCAGACATGTCATTTTGTTAAAAAAAAAAAAAATGGCAACATTTGTGTAACATTAAAACTGCACAGGTTGTACACTGAGGTAACAGGTAAGAAAAGCAATTAGAACCTGTCACATGAGACAGGTAAAAAATGTAGAACATTTTGACCTCTGAAATATAATATTCAAATAAACAATTTACTCTATAAATTGATATGCAATTAAGTGGTTTTGACTGTACTAACAATTGAAGGTAACAGAAGGATCTGAATTACTCTATAAATTGATATGCAATTAAGTGGTTTTGACTGTACTGACAACTGAAGGTAATATATCTGAATTACTCTATACATTGATATGCAATTAAGTGGTTTTGACTGTACTAACAACTGAAGGTAATATATCTGAATTACTCTATACATTGATATGCAATTAAGTGGTTTTGACTGTACTAACAACTGAAGGTAATGTATCTGAATTACTCTATACATTGATATGCAATTAAGCGGTTTTGACTGTACTAACAATTGAAGGTAACAGAAAGATCTGAATTACTCTATAAATTGATATGCAATTAAATGGTTTTCGCTGTACTAACAATTACTGAAGGTAATGGAAAGATATGAATTACTTTATAAATTGATATGCAATTAAGTGGTTTTGACTGTACTAACAATTGAAGGTAATGGCAATATCGGGCGATGGAGCTAATGGGATGGTTAGTGAGTGGTTTAATGTGTATTTACAATATCACAGCCTTGCTTCGACAAGCTCGGGGAGACCACACCTCAACAGGTTATTGGTCAAAATGGCAGTGTTTATTACTCTCTCTCTAACATACAGGCTGATCACATTTAGATTCTAGTGAAAAAGAGTAACGAAATGATTATAGAATACCGGCTTCAGTGGTGTCGTGGTTAAGCCATCGTACATAAGGCTGGTAGGTACAGGGTTTGCAGCTCGGTACTGGCTCCCACCCAGAGCCAGTTTTAATGACTCAATGGGTAGGTGTAAGACCTCTACACACTCTTCTCTCTCACTAACCACAACTGGCCTTGGTGGTGTCGTGTTTAAGCCATTGGAAATAAGGCTGGTAGGTACAGGGCTCGCCACCCGGTATCGGCTCCCATCCAGAGCCAGTTTTAATGACTCAAGTGGTAGGCGTAAGACAACTATACAGAAAACAACATTAGATATTAATTAATTGACCAGCCAATACAAGACTTTAAAGTATTAGAATCAGGAAATAAAATTGCTAGAATAAAACAATAAACTCGAGCATTTACATTCTGTTTTTGTAAGATTGTGAAAGCCACATTTTTGGTGAAATTCTGTATCATTTGGCAACATACAAATCAGATCATGATTACCGTGTAATTAATTCCACTGTAATTAAATGAGAGGATCAGTTTATGCTCAAAGCAGAGCTGGTTTAAGGATCCACGTGCTACATGTGCTACTAGGATAAACCGTCTCTGTCTCAAAGTACATACAGTTACCTTTTATTTATTTATATTTATCAATTTGCAATGGGAAGTCAATTATTAATGATCATACTACAAATACTTAAAGGTACCTAGTTGGTCTGTGTAAAATAGTTTAAAGCTTTTTTATGGTTACTTACAAGTATTTATGAAATTATTTATCTTGGTAAATTTAATGTGTTTTTGAATGATCTGGTGTTTGTATGTCAAACAAAAATGGCAGGTATCTCAGAAACTATTATCAGTGACTTTAATGGTACATACATGAATATTAATTTTTAATTTGGCCATGTTGGTAAAAATGGAAATACATGTTGTTGATGGGTTTTTTTTTTTTTTTTTGGGGGGGGGGGATAGTTGGGTTTTTTGGGGGTGGGGTTGTACAAAAATGTGATCAGCCTGTAGACATTTTATACATATCACTCCAAAAACAAACAGCTATATGATAAACTACATAATCATTGTTAGCATTTCTAATATATAACTAATCAGTATAAAATTCAATAATGGTGTCTTTCCACAGTACTGAAAAATATTGAATTTAAAAAAAAAAAAAGGAACAGTATTTACTACATTTACTGCATTACAAATTATCTGTTCACAAAATCTATATTTCATATTTATAAATGTTTTAATTTATTTACTTTTTATTTCTTTTCACAATTGGCCTCTCAAATTAGCCTGTAATATATATCCATAATTGTAATTGAAATAAAAATTATTTTGTTATTTATTTATTAATTTAAAATTAATGTTTAACACATACACACATGTATTGTTTCATTAAATAAAAAATAAAAATAAAACCAAACAAATAAAAAACCAGCTATTTTTAAAGTTACTGCAAATAATACTGGGCGAAAATAAAGCTAAAAATAAACAATTTACATGTATAATTTAACATATTTTAATTAAATTGTTAGCTGTTAGTACTTGTACAAATAAATATAAGACATTTTAAAAAATAAATATATAAAAACAAACAAGTGTTAGTAACTACCACACGAAAACCTGTGCCATCTTATATTTACACACATTTCAGTCCTATAGACTAAACTGCCAGGAAATTGATAATTATAGAAAGCAATTATTTTAACCCAGGGCTTGATATTATCTTTCAACATCAATTTGTTCTGTATAGGACCATTAAGCATCTCTTTGTTTTTACTCCCTCTATCTGAATTCAGTGGTGGATCCGGAAAATCCATTTAGGGGGACCCCAAATGACCTGAGATGGAATGTCAATGGAACTTTGGGGGAGGTTTGAAGGGGATTGCAAAAAAACCCAGAGAAAATTAATATATAATAAAATTATAACTGTCGCAAAATTTAGGAGGGAGCGCGGGCCCATGACCCCCCACTAGATCCACCTCTGGAATTGTATCCATTGTTTTTACTTCTTCTATCTGAATTCAGTGGCAGGTCCAGAAAATCCATTTAGGGGGTCCCCAAATGACATGCGATGGAATGCCAATAGAACTTTGGGGGAGGTTTGGAGGGGATCGTAAAAAAATGAAAATTAATATACAATAAAATTATAACTGTCGAAAAATTTAGGTGGGGGAGGGGGCGGGCCCTTGGGGCCCCCCTAGATCCACCTCTGGAATTGTATCCATTAAAAGAGTTATGTAATATTAATGTTTTATCTTATTGGGCAGGAGAACATCTACTCCGTTAAAACAAAACTGTGGAATTTTCACTAGACTAGCTTGTTTGGTCGAACTATTTTCTAAGTCTGTTCGGGTATGGTACTCATCAAATTCACCAGCTGCAAATTTTAATATAATTTAGTGAAATAATTTCATGTGGTTATCAATATTTTGTTGGAAACTAACTGGGTTTCTGCACATTTTGAAATTTAATAGATAATTTGGCAGAACCCAGAACACTTGTCCCTAACAAATGGACAATATTAACACTTAACATATAATAGAGCTATGAACCTTTTTTAAAAATAGATTAAATAATATTATTACCGTACAAGCCAATGTCTTACATCTGGGTAATAAAAAGATATTAAAGGGACAGTCCTGAGTTTGCAACCATTGTGAAATGTTTCTGACCAATAGAACCTTTTTGATGATGTAACATACAAATTAAATACATTTTCTTATTTAGAATATCAGTGTCTGTATTTACAAGGTGTTTGTTGTGGTCCTAATGCTTGTAGTAGCCCAGACCAGATTTTACCTCCCAATAATTTTGTATGTACGAAACAATATCTATCACAAATAAAAGTAAAAACTAAGTGCTACAAACAGTAGTATACGACTGTAAACATATTCGATATGCAGACACTGGTATTCTAAACAAGAAAATGTATTTAGTATGGAATAGTAGTCGCCAACAAGGCTCTGATGTCAAAAACATCTTATAATGGCTGCAAACTCAGGACCGTCCCTTTAATTAGTAACATCTTACAATGGCTGCAAACTCAGGACTGCCCCTTTAATTAGTAACATCTTACAATGGCTGCAAAGTCAGGACCATCCCTTTAATTAGTAACATCTTACAATGGCTGCAAACTCAGGACCGTCCCTTTAATTAGTAGCATTTATAGTGGCTGCAAACTCAGGACCGCCCCTTTAATTAGTAACATTTATAGTGGCTGCAAACTCAGGACCGCCCCTTTAATTAGTAACATCTTACAATGGCTGCAAACTCAGGACCATCCCTTTAATTAGTAACATCTTACAATGGCTGCAAACTCAGGACCATCCCTTTAATTAGTAACATCTTACAGTGGCTGCAAAGTCAGGATCGTGCCTTTAATTAGTAACATCTTACAATGGCTGCAAACTCAGGACCGTCCCTTTAAAAATATAATGTTTAATATTATATTTTTTTAATCACCATGTACACTGGGCTGATTCAAAATATAACTACAGGTGAGAAAATCTAAATAAATGTTTCAGAATTTCAAGTCTGGCAGATTAGGAAATTATCAAGACATTCAAGAGGAAGCACTTTCCTTGATGTGGGAGGTGGTGGGGGGTTAGTATCTATGACTACCAACTACCTTAACTACATGAACTGCAAACCATGAAGATAATGAATTATGCAAGAAAAAGGGAATTTTACTATTTTAATTTTTGAAGTAAGTTTTATTTTTATGATATACATGCATGCCTATAATACAGATGTTTTCGGGGTTTTTTACCAGGTGATATTCATGTT
The DNA here is from genome assembly GCF_016097555.1 of Gigantopelta aegis. Classification (NCBI taxonomy): domain Eukaryota; kingdom Metazoa; phylum Mollusca; class Gastropoda; order Neomphalida; family Peltospiridae; genus Gigantopelta; species Gigantopelta aegis. Next base: position 17,061,620 of record NC_054709.1, read on the forward strand.
AGGGAATATTAAGTACATATAATCATTCCTGGATTTTTAGGGGCGAGACATATAGTCCAGTGGTAAAGCGCTCACTTGTACACGGTCGGTTTGTGATTGATCCGTTAGTGGGCCCATTGGGCTATTTCTTGCTCCAACCAGTGCATCACGACTGGTATATGAAAGGTATTGCGGGAGGAAACCCACTGTCTCCACTTTATGGGCTACTGTTTTTTTATTAGCAGCAAGGGATCTTTTATATGCACCATCCCACAGACAGGATAACACATACCATGGCCTTTGATATACCAGTCGTGGTGCACTGGCTGGGGCAAGAAATAACCCAATGGGCCCCCTGACGGGGATTTTCTAATGAATTAAAAATTGATTAGCAACTATCTTTCAATGTTTTACTATTGTGTAGGAATCTCTGAAAACATGCATAGCAAATTAAGATGTGATACTGAACAAAATGTTCCTTGCTAAATTAAAAATATCGTAAAATAACAAAAATCCCTTCAGTGATCTGAAATTATGAATAATTATGATTAACTGACATTGATACAAAGTTATTCAAATGCTAATGTATGAGAATCAAAACCAAAAAGGTTTGTGTTTATAAGCTGCATCATGTTGTAGCAAAACCACATAAATGACATAAATGAATATAGAACATTTTAGAAATAAACTCTTCGTGTAAAGATTGTATTAAAAACATTAATCTGTCTTGCAACAATATTTTGAAACCTAGCTGGGTCTATATTGAATATAAAACTTGGAATTATCTGGTTTTTATTAATATCCCTTCATGTCTGTGCTACTTTAAGGAACAAATACATATTAGGGGATATGTAGCAGCTGCCTTTCCCCAGAAATATACAATCAGATAATAAAAATTGTAAATCAACGAATATCACAAGAAAAATAAAAAAGAAACACCACAATTATGATTGTTGCTTACTTTACAATGTGATTGTTTTGGGGGTTTTCAAATTACAATATAAGACTTCGGCACTTAAACATTTATCAAACATAATGAGTCAAACCAGTTCAAGCAAACACCTAAAACATAATAGGTAATCTATTCTAACTTTAAATATTAATATATATATATATATATATATATATATATATATTTATATTAAAAGAATCCTTCATATGTGTCCATGTGGGACAGGGCTATTCCACTCGAGGGTACATAATTTGTTGTCAGGGACAAGGCTTGCTGAGGGTGGAATAGTCCTGTCCCACATGGATACATAATGGAGGATTATTTTTCTCCCAGTCACTAGATGAAAAACAAGCATTTTGGGAAAACATGAAAAAAAAACCTTTTTTTTTTTTTTTATCTTACAATAAAATAATCATAACTGTTGAAAAGATCGTACTCAAAAATGGTTTATATAGAAGTTTAACCGAAAAATGATAGTATAATTTCATTATGACAGCTGGTTTCCTTGTTTTTATGAAATATAAAAAGCATTTTTTGCGTTATTTTACCGTTTACGTGACGTCACCCAATGTTAATATCAGCTCAAACAACAGAAGTTATGTGGTCATGCAAGACCAATTTATTCCACATGGGCTGATGTCATGGAATACACTTGTCTTGCATGGCTAGGGATGGGAGAAATATATATATATATATATATATATATATATATGAGATTGTAGTTTTGATAAGCAAACTGTTGAAATCTATGAAATTAAATACTTAGTCCATAAATACACAAATGTAGAGATTAATTATAACAAAATAGAGATTATGCATATTACAGCAAACTGAAACTATTTATAATGTAAGGAATTTTGTCATAAATATATCAATTAATGTATTCGTAAACATAAATAACTTTCAATTTTGAAATAATATTGCAAACATCAGGGGAAAACCCCATTTGAGCAATATTTCAAATAAATAAAATGGAGAATGTGTTGTGAGAATTATATTCAAATATGGTTTGACAACATGCTGAAGATATCTTAAAAAAAAAGAAAAGTAATAAAACATTTATAAAATTATCCCAAAATGTAATTTTTGACATGGAAATCAGTCACCGTTTGGTAACAAAATTTGCTTGGTAAATTTGGCCCTAGATATCTCTGGTTGTAAAAAAAAAAAAAAAAAAAAAAATTATTCTAATGAATAATCACTGTCTTGTAATTAAAAAGAATCACTGTCTTGTTTGTTTGTTTTTTAATTCCATAGATAAAGACAAGAACTAAAGCAAAACACAGAATCCACTTTTTTTCTCCGAACTCGTTGATTTAATTGAACGACCACTCTTTGGTGGAGTTTTTGGCCTGGCGACCGATTTTTTCTTTTCCTTTTTCTTTTCCTTCTTTTTGTCTTCTTCGTCACTACTGCTGTCATCATCACTGTCATCTACAAGAAAAAAATTAAATTACTGGCATGAATATAAACGACACATGGACATTCTTGCCTTGCATAATAAAGATCAGGTTCGACTTAATTTGAAACCGAACCCTCTTGGGACAAATGTTTTTTTTTCGTTTTTTTTCTTAAATACTTAAAGGGACATACCCTAGTTTTTAAACACTAAGGTATATTTTTGACTATTAGAGCCGTTTTTTGATAACTGAAATCATACTTTACTTACATTTTATTGTTTAGATTATCCATTTCCGTACATTCAAAGTGTTTTTGGTCATCCTGGTGTTTTTAATATCACAAAATGCATTTCTCATATTTTTAAAAACGCATGTGCGTCTGAGAAGTAACAGTTATGGAGTCAACTTTTAGTCTATCTTTAGAGGTTATTTCACCATTTCAAAGTCAGAGACTCATATTTCACTCTATTGTAACTTTATCCAAATGTGATACAGCTTTGTAGATTAACTAAACTTAGTATTAATTTTCACGGGTTGAAACTAGGGTATGTCCCTTTAAGGATTGTCTGTTATTTCATTGGGGTATGAAAAAAATAAAATAAAAAATCATCCGCAAACTGAATCAGTGCAGTTGTTCTAACAGTCGTTTGTGGCTAATTTGTTTTGTCCATACCCTGATGAGCGTAAACGAAATAACAGACAATCGCTGTAATATTAATTACTGACTACAAAACAAAAAAATAAAAATTAATAAATGGCTCCATTCCAAATATTCAGATTACATCCACAATGGGAAACCTTTTTCATTTTTTATATCTTATCCAGCATCAGTCTTTTCATTTAATGCCACTATAGATATCTAAAATGATGTCTATTATTGTCAATTTAGCGATTTACTCTTTTGTCTTAGTACAATGTACATGCAATTTTAGATCCCTAAAACAATATAAAGTCATATTTAATAGAGCACTGATGGACTTTTAAAAGTTTACTCTCTCAACCTGTCTTCCATGACTGGTAGTACAAAGACTATGATATGTACTGTCCTGTCTATGGGAAGATCTGTTGCTATTTGAATTTTGATGGGAGTAGCCTAAATGGAGACAAAAGATTTCGTCTCTCCCTATCCTCTCCCTTACTCCAACTTTCTCCTATCTTTCTTTCTTCTCTCTCTCTCTCTCTTTCTTTCTTCTCTCTCTCTGTTTCTCTCTCTCTCTCTCTCTTTATCTCCTCTCTCTGATTCTCTGTTTCTCTCTCTCTCTCTCTCTCTCTCTCTCTCTCTCTCTCTCTTTCTCCCCAATCGCCCCACCCTTCCCCCCTCAACAGCCATGTGCTGAGGTGTCACTGAACAAATATTCCTCCCCCCCCCCCCCCCATTTTGTACTTCAAATGCTGCAGCACAATGTCCAGGTAAGGTGAGGGGGAGGGGAGGGGAAGGGGTTAATGGATTGGGCTTTTTTAAAAACAAATTCTCTCCACATTAATTTCATTCACTGGTTGTTAAACTGCAATTACAACATGATAATTATAACGCTGACTTTAAGTAGAAAGAATAAAACCATGCAGCTAACTTAAGATCTACAAACTATATATATATATATATATATACATGTATATGTGCAATAATAAAAACAAGAAGAAAAACCCTTTTCTGAATATACTGTCATATTGCCAAACTAATAACAAGTCCATGTGACACTGTGAGATTTCATTTATCATTCCTTTTATGTCCTGGACAGACAGCCCAGATAGCTGAGGTGTGTGCCCATGACATCGTACTTGAACCTTAATTACATATATAAGCACGAAAATAAGTTGAAATGAAAAATGAAAATCATCCCTTTAACTTAGAATTCACCATTTATTAAACATGACTTTTAAGCAAACATCCCCAGATTATTATAACATTATTGTATATTACTGGGTAAATACGAAGACAAATTAAATATGAAGACAATGTATAATTAACAATCGATTGTAAATTTGCTTAAATATTACATACTGCACACTATATCTTATATACTCTAAGCCATCTTATAATGTATATGATATATGGTAAGCTATTTGATATGTTAAATATATTGTAAGCTATTTTATGTGTTATATATTGTAAGCAATGTTATATATAATATAATATAATATAATATAATATAATATAATATAATATAATATAATATAATAATATAATATAATATAATATAATATAATGTATATATATATGAAGCTTTCCACTTGTATAAAGAGCCATGATGACGATATGTATGTTTACATGTATACTGATTTTACATGCATGTTTGATGAGACATCAAAACTAGAACAAAAAGAGAACTACGTTTTAGAATCACAGTTTAAATTTAATTATCACTGCAAGCTAGGAATAGATAGAGGATGACAACTAACAACTCAGCACACAAAATGGTCTCACCGACAGGGATCGATCTCGAACCAACCATGCATCAAGCAAGGGCTTTACCACTGGGCTACGTCTCGCCCCTTTGATATGATCAGAGTTAGAACTACGTTTTAGAATCACAGTTTAAATGTAATTATCACTGCAAGCTAGGAATATATAGAGGATGATAACTGACACCCCAGCACACAAAAATAAATTGAATATTGGAGAAAAAGTCTTTACTTTAGTCATCTTATCGAGCAAAAGTTTTTTAAAGTTTGTCTTGTTTAATGACACCACTAGAGCACATCGATATACCAGTATTAATCATCGGCTATTGGAAGGAAGGAAATGTTTTATTTAATGATGCACTCAACACATTTTATTTACAGGTATATGGCATCGGACATATGGTTAAGGATCACACAGATATTGAGAGAGGAAACCTGCTGTTGCCACTTCATGGGCTACTCTTTTCGATTAGCAGCAAGGGATCTTTTATATGCACCATCCCACAGACAGGATAGTACTTACCACAGCCTTTGTTACAGCAGTTGTGGAGCACTGTCTGGAATGAGAAATAGCCCAATGGGCCCACCGATGAGAATCGATCCTAGATCGATCGCGCATCAGGGGAGTGCTATACCACTGAGCTACGTCCTGCCCCCGGCTACTGGAAGTCAAACATTTAGTAATTTTGACTCATAGTCTTCAGAGGAAACCACTACATTCTTCCATTAGTCACAACGAATATTTTACAGACACTTTCTCACAGACAAGACAGTACATACCACAGCCTGTGATATACCAGTCGTGACACACTGGTTGGCATGGAAATGAATGGGTCCACCAAGGTATTTCGATTCTACGATGCAAGCACTTTAGGTGAGTGCTTTACCAACTGAACTAGATACCACGCCATAAAGGAAAAGGTACCTATTTCTGCATACTTATAACATTACTGAAACATGCGCATGATCAAAGTACACTGGCTTTGGTGGCATCGTCGTTAAGCAATTGGGCATAATGTTGGTAGGTACTGAGTTCACAGCCTGGTACTGGCCCCCACCCAGAGCGAATTTTAACAACTCAGTGGGTAGGTGTAAGGCCACTACACCCTCTTCTTTCTCACTAACCACTAACAACTAACCACTAACACACTGTCCTGGACAGACAGCCCAGATAACTGAGGTGTATGTGCCCAGGACAACGTGCTTGAACCTCAATTGGATATAAGCATGAAATAAGTTGAAATGAAATGACATGATGACGTTTTGCCATAAGAGGGCTCAAACTTAACGGCGGCACCGACAGCAATTGCCGCCGTTGTTGAGATGTAAATTTCCATAGGTCGGGAGTGTCACCGATGGCACTTTTCTGCCACTAGTTAAACATTTCTGCCGTCGGTAAAGCTCCTCAATGATCGCAAACTGTATATACCTAGTGTATATATTATATGTTAGGATTTAAAGGGACATTCCCGAGTTTGCTGCAATTTTTAAGATGCTATTGACTAACAGAGACTTTTTAACGATTATAATTACATATCAAATATATTTTCCTGCCTAACATATTAGTGGCTGTATATTAAACGTGTTTCTGATCATTCTAATTATTGTACTAGCATAAATTTTATTTTATTTCCTAAAATAATTTTTTCCATATGTACGAAATTATTTGAAGACAAAATCCATGTTGGGCTTCTTACAAATATTAAGATGACCAGAAACACATTGAATATACATACAGACACTGATATTTTTAACCAGAAAATATATTTAATATGTAAGTTTAATCGTAGAAATATTTTATTAGTCAGAAACATCCTACAATGCAGAAAACTCAGAAATGTCCCTTTAACATTTGTGGTTTTGAAATGTTTATCATAGTTTGATACCCAAAACCCAATGTATTTTTCATCCTGGGATATTGATAAACATTCATTCATTCATTATTTGACTTACCATAGTTTGATACCCAATAGCCGATGTATTTTTCGTCCTGGGGTGTCGTTAAACATTCATTCATTCATTCATTCATTCATTCATTCATTCATTCATTCATTCATTCATTTATTCATTGAAATATGTCTACATACAACAAAATAACCTTTCAGTTATGTCGATTTGCATCAAAAGTCACTTTTGAAAAACAAAACAAAAATTGTACGCAGGCTCAAAATTGTCGTCTGTGGGCTGTGAAACACCCATGGCAATGTTTTTAAAATATTGCCGCAGGTGACAAATCTTAAGTTCAAGACATGCATAATTACCTTAATAATATTAATATGAAATAGGCTTAAAGCTTTTTTAAAATATGAAGATATATGTGATATACTCAGATGAACATTGTTATGTTTTGATTGTATAGATCAATGCTTTTTAAACGTAAATTCAAAGCTGTCGAAGCTTGCATCCCAGCACCATTGCATGCAGCTGTATTGTATTACTGTGACCTATTTGTATTATTGTATATAGGGAATAACTCGTTACTGTCTTAAGATATCAGCTTTATCCTGTGATGGTTAGAATGGTTATATGATCAGAGTTAGAACTACATTTTAGAATCACAGTTTAAATTTAATTATCACTGCAAGCTAGGAGTATATAGAGTATATAGCCCAGCACACAAAAATAAATTGAATATTGGAGAAAGGTTTGTCTTGTTTAATGACACCACTAGAGCACATTGATATACCAGTATTAATCATCGGCTATTGGAAGGAAGGAAATGTTTTATTTAATGACGCACTCAACACATTTTATTTTTGGTTATATGGCATCGGACAGATGGTTAAGGACCATACAGATACTGAGAGAGGAAACCTGCTGTCATCACTTCATGGGCTACTCTTTTCGATTAGCAGCAAGGGATCTTTTATATGCACCATCCCACAGACAGGATAGTACATACCACAGCCTTTGTTACACCAGTTGTGGAGCACTGGCTGGAACAACAAATAGCCCAATGGGTCCACCGACGGGGATTGACCCTAGACAGACCGCGCATCGAGCGAACGCTTTACCGCTGGGCTACGTCCCACCCCTATCTGGGTCATAAGGACTAATTTTCACCAAAGCACACAAAAAGTAAAAAGTTTGTTTTATTTAACGACGCCACTAGAGCACATTGATTTTTTATCTTATCATCGGCTATTAGACGTCAAACATATGGTCATTCTGACACTGTTTTTAAGAGGAAGCCCGCTGTTGCCACATAGGCTACTCTTTTATGGCAGGCAGCAAGGGATCTTTTATTTGCGCTTCCCACAGGCAGGATAGCACAAACCATGGCCTTTGTTGAACCAGTTATGGATCACTGGTCGGTGCAAGTGGTTTACTATCCATTGAGCCTTGCGGAGCACTCACTCAGGGTTTGGAGTCAGTATCTGGATTAAGAATCCCATGCCTCGACTGGGATCCGAACCCAGTACCTACCAGCCTATGCCACCGAGGCCGGTTCCAAAGCACACAAAATCATGCTGTTAATGAAACTTGTAAAGAGTTATTGTTTTTTCCACGCGACTTACTGCAGCTTAAAAATGCCCTTCTTTCGCCAACAACAAAATATTCGCGATGACCTCGGTGGTGACCTGGTATCCTCCACGGCAACGTGGACGTGGTCGAGATCATCATCATCACTGTCATCATCTTATGATCAAATGATAATTTAACTTTTAATTTATTTTTATATATTTTTTTTTTAACTACAGGTATTCAAAATTGATTTACAAACTGATAATTGGAAACCAAATGATTGCTTTATTTTAACTATACATTGAAAAACAAACTGTTTATTTAATTTTTACTATACAAAAAACATTGAAAACCAAAATGCTTAATTAATGTTTACTGTACAAACTCCACTTGTTAAATAGATTTATTAAAGGGACAGTCCTGAGTTTACAAACATTGTAAAATATTTTCGACCAATAGAGCCTTTTCAATGACATAACATACAAATTAAATACATTTTCTTATTTAAAATATCAGTGTCTGTATTTACAATGTGTGTGTTGTTGTCCTAATGTTTGTAGTAGCCCAGAATGGATTTTACCTCCCAATAATTTCGTACGTACGAAAAAATATATATCACGAATTAAAGTAAAAACTAAGTGCTTCAAACAGTATATGACCGCAAACACATTCGACATACAGACACTCGTATTCTAAACAAGAAAATGTATTTACCATGAAATAGTAGTTGCCAACAAGGCCCTTTAATTAGTAACATCTTACAAAGGCTGCAAACTCAGGACAGTCCCTTTAATTAGTAACATCTTACAAAGGCTGCAAACTCAGGACAGTCCCTTTAATTAGTAACATCTTACAAAGGCTGCAAACTCAGGACCGTCCCTTTAATTAGTAATATCTTACAATGGCTGCAAACACAGGACCGTCCCTTTAATTAGTAACATTTTACAATGGTTGCAAACACAGGACCGTCCCTTTAATTAGTAACATCTTACAATGGCTGCAAACTCAGGACAGTCCCTTTAATTAGTAACATCTTACAATGGCTGCAAACTCAGGACCGTCCCTTTAATTAGTAACATCTTACAAAGGCTGCAAACTCAGGACCGTCCCTTTAATTAGTAACATCTTACAAAGGCTGCAAACTCAGGACAGTCCCTTTAATTAGTAACATCTTACAAAGGCTGCAAACTCAGGACCGTCCCTTTAATTAGTAACATTTTACAATGGCTGCAAACACAGGACCGTCCCTTTAATTAGTAACATCTTACAATGGCTGCAAACACAGGACCGTCCCTTTAATTAGTAACATCTTACAATGGCTGCAAACTCAGGACAGTCCCTTTAATTAGTAACATCTTACAATGGCTGCAAACTCAGGACAGTCCCTTTAATTAGTAACATCTTACAAAGGCTGCAAACTCAGGACCGTCCCTTTAATTAGTAACATCTTACAAAGGCTGCAAACTCAGGACCGTCCCTTTAATTAGTAACATCTTACAAAGGCTGCAAACTCAGGACCGTCCCTTTAATTAGTAACATTTTACAATGGCTGCAAACACAGGACCGTCCCTTTAATTAGTAACATTTTACAATGGCTGCAAACACAGGACCGTCCCTTTAATTAGTAACATCTTACAAAGGCTGCAAACTCAGGACAGTCCCTTTAAGAAAACGTACCAGTTAATGTTCCTTTACAATAAAAATCCCCCAACAAGGATGGCTGCATTTACTTGGGATTTATGATGTAATTAATACTATGCTTTTAAACAAAGACTATTACTTGGTTTGGGAGCAATTCAACTCTCCCCAAAACCAACTCGCCACCTACCAACTTGCCCGAGTGGTTGGTCAACTCGCCCCACACTGTCAACACGTATCATTAATTACCGTTTTATTAATTAAATATACCAATAGTTTATGCAATAATGTGAATTAAATATTGTAAAATATTCACACCAGTCGGAGTCCAAAAGCCATTCCTGATCATTCCTTTTAGGAAATAAGGGACAAACTCACAAACGTCGTTAAATTAGGCTTGACAGTTCATTGTTTATCCAATATTAGGATCTCCCCAATGTAAAACCATTTAATAACTGGTTGTTTCACTGTAATATTAATAAATAAAATGACACCAAAGTTATAGATGTCCATTTTTAATTTCATCACAATTATTTACTGACAGTAAAGTTTGGGGCGCGAGTTGTCCAAACACTGGGGCAAGTTGGTAGTGGGTGAGTTGATTTTGGGGCAGTTTTTATTTATACAGGATTACAAAATGTTGACTTCATGTAATTATTACATATATTAGGATAGATAATAACCTTTGTTTTTGCCACGTTAAACTATACAGTAAACAGTTGTTGAAATATTTACATGAATCCAAATATATTTGTTTAAAGTATATCTTACAGAACACAAATCTAAACAGGGGGGATAATTTCAATATCTCTCACAGCTAGTTGACCGAGGGAAGTAATTTGTATCTACTGAAAATAGGACACTTTTTGTCCTAAAGTATTCTATATGCAGTGGAAATTTATATGTGCTAAAATAGTTGAGTTTATGATAAAAACAACTGATGACAATAAAATATTGTCAACACATAAACTGGAGATGGACTGTGATTGCTTAACTTTAAAAGTGCATAAAGTGAGTTTATAGTCAATGACACATATACCATGTTTAATTTTCTCGTTTAATATTAAAAACAAAACTCATTGGCTGACACATAAATTTCACCAAAGAAAACACATTTTGATTGGTTAACTTAAAATGTTAAAAACGGGTTTCATAAAAAGCAGTACTGGGTCAATGACATCCACCACTATTTACCTTTCTCCTTTGACAGTAACAACAAAACCCATTGGTTAACTTATAAATTTCACAGAAGATATATTTTGATTGGTTAACCTTTGATGAAGGGCAGTTATGGGTCAGTATGACACATGCCACGTTTTACCTTTCTCCTGGAATGACAATGACAAAACTCATTGGTTGACACATAAATTTCATATAAGAAGATACGTTTTGATTGGTTAACTTTAAATGTTAAAATAAAAATTCAATGAAAGGCACTAATGTGACAATGACACATACAACGATTCAACCCATTGGTTAACACGTAAATTTCATAGAAAAAGATATGCTTTGATTGGTTAATTAATAATGGATTCAGTGAAAGGTAGTTATAGGTCAGTGACAAGTACCACTATTTAATTTTCTCCTTGAAAGTAATGACAAAAATAATTTGGATTGGTTAACTTTAAATGTTAATAATGGATTTTATGAAGGGCAGTTTTGAGTCAATAACAGGTGCCACTATTAACCTTTCACCTTGAAAGTTTCAACAAAACCATATGTTGACACATCAATTTCATTGAAGAATATACATTTAGATTGGTTAACTTTTGATGAAGGGCAGTTATGAGTCAATGACACAAACCACTATTTAACTTTTTTCTCTGACAGTAACAACAAAACCCATTGGTTAATATATCAATTTCAATGAAGAAGATACATTTTGATTGGTTAATTTTAATTTATTTTATTTTTTACTACAGGTATAGACAAAGTTAGTTTGTTTTGTTTAATGACACCACTAGAACACATTGATTTATTAATCATTAGCTATTGGATGTCATAGTCTTAAGAGTGGAAATCTGCTACATCTATCCATTGTCATGTCATGTCATAGGGTTTTACGTGCACATTCAGAACAAGCTGTTGTAGTGCACGCCTGTCATAGGCACAAGAGCCGGCCTTGGCCTGCTCCTCCGTCCATGACAGGAAAGGTGAGGGGAGGGGAGGGGAGGGACCGCCTGCACTGGCAGGTGCAAGGGAGCACCAGCAGCCCAATCAAATCGGTAGCAGGTGGGTGGGGGTGGTGGTGGTGCTATGGAATTTGAATGGAGCAGTTAAATGCCAAAGAGAAAAGGGTGCGCAATTTTGATTGAGGGAATTTGGCGCAATTTTGAACGGTCGGTCGAAAGGTAAATGGCCGAGCTAATATAGGTTTTGATATTAGTGAATTGAGAGTAGCTCGTTAACTTTAGACCTCTACGATGCTGTGGTGTCTACCTAGGTTGCCCACAGGGCCCTTATAAAGGGCCTGACCGCTTCTGGTCGAGGTATCATCTGTCCATTAGTAGCAATGGATCTTTTATATGCACCTTCCCACAGACAGGATAACACATACGTTTTGATTGGTTAATTTTAATTTATTTTATTTTTTACTACAGATATACAAAAAGTTAAGTTTGTTTTGTTTGCAGCAATGGATCTTTTATATGCACCATCCCATAGACAGGATAACACATACAACAGCCTTTGGTGGTGTATTAGCTGGAACGAGATATAGCCCAATGGGCCCACCGATGGGGATCAATATCAAGCAAGTGCTTTACCACAGGGCTACATGTACACATGTATGTCCCACCCCTCGGTTCATTTTAAATGTTAATAATGGATTCGATGAAGGGCAGTTAAGGGCCAATGACACGTACCGCTATTTACCTTTCTCCTTCTCAATCATCTTGAGACATTTCTCGGCAGCATCGGCGTTCGGTGCGTTGTAGATGCTCCGGATTAGTGATGTCGACAGTTTCTTCTTCTTGTGCTGTTCGGCTAAATCCAGCATCCGTTTCATGGATTTCTGAAACACACAAAACAGGAGATGAAAATGATGTTGGATAATAATCCTGAATAGTTTGAAATAGGTAAAAAATAATAATTTAAAGTTAAATTTAATTTTAAATTAAATTAAATTAAATTAAATTAAATTAAATAAATTAAATAAAATAAAATTTTAAAAATAATAAAAATAATAAAATTCAAAATGTTTTTCAAAAAAATGAATAAATAAATATTAAATAAAAAATAAATATATAAATAAATAAATATTAAAAAAATAATTATTAAATTAATAAATATATAAATAAATAAATATTGAATGAATGAATGAATGAATGAATGAATGAATGAATGAAAGTAATAAACAAACAAGTAAATAAGGCAGAAACCCACCATTCTTATTTCCATTTGTGCCTGACGTTTCCTCAACATGGCAGACTCCATCATGTATTTAACTTTCTCAGCATCAAATCTCTGAAAATACACGCAATTGAAATTAATATTTTAATCAAACTCATCCAGAGAACACCAAAAGTATCACACAGAACATGTATGTATGTATGGGCTAGCCTAAATTACTTATAATCCATCCTATCCTCCTACAAAAATGTTTTTTTTTTGTAAATAATTTCAGTTTGGTTTGACATAAGAAGAAAAGTAAAAGTGTTTTGGAAATAACAAAGTAATACTATTTTTGTGTGCAATTTTGAAAATAATTGGCTCTGAAATAAATAACTTGTAGTAAATTCCATACTATGTTCATTCATCACGGTCCACTATAGTTCCTAATTGTGACACATGTTATGGTTCACATATTCACTTCTAGGAAATGGTGAAGAGTTAAAACAATATGTATGTTTAATAGTAAGCCTTCTGGCTGTATTTTGCCCATGTTATTTTGTAATACTGTTCATCAACCCACCTTTGTATTGGTATTTGCTATGTCGGCGGTCTGTCCTTTCTGTGCTACACTAGCCAACATGGCAGTATGTGTGTTCACTTGCTTCTTCTTCTTCGGTGGTTTCTGCTTGCCCCAGATTTGAATCATAATTGCACTTGTACACAAGTAGTCAATGAACTGCAATCAAAACAAACACACAATTCTTATACATATAGAGATGTACAAAAATAAAATAAAATGTCACAATTCTCATTGCTCAATGCCTGTGTCAAGCAATTATGTCTGTGTATGTCTGATGGTAAGTCATATACCTCATTCTTCACCTTGTTATAGTCTCCACATACATGTATTTCACTTCATGGTACACCAAATTTTCAAATCGGGGGGCTCATTTTTATGGTTGTTCTATCGTCAGGTTTCTGTGTTAGCATTATAAAACATTTTAAAGTCCCGAAATAAAAACTGGCGAAAAAAGTGGGGGAGCTGAGTCCCCCTAGTCCCCCGGCTCCTACGGCCTGCACCGGGGGGCGGTACTTAGACCAGTGGTACAGCGCACGCTTGATACGTGGTTGGTCTGGGATCGATCCCGTCAGTGTGCCCATTGAGCTATTTCTCATTCCAGCCAGTGCACCACGACTGGTTTATCAGAGGCTGTGCTATGTGCTGTCCTGTCTGTGGGATCGTGCATATAAAAGATCCCTTGCTGCTAATCGGAAAGAGTAGCCCATGAAATGGCAACAGCGGGTTTCCTCTCTCAATATATGTGTGGTCCTTAACCATATGTCCAACGCTATATAACCGTAAACAAAATGTGTTGAGTGCGTCGTTAAATAAAACATTTCCTTCCTTCATAGTACACCAGGTATTTGGCATAAATATCCTGACTTCATTGAAATTTATGTGTTAACAATGGTTTTTGTTGCTACTTTCAAAGAGAAAGGTAAATAGTGGTATGTGTCATTGACCCAATAATGCCTTTCATAGAATTGTTTTTTTAACATTTAAAATTAGCCAATCAGAATGTGAAATTTATTTTTTGAGTTTTGTTATTACTTTCAAGGACCTAGGTACATAGTGTTACGTGACATTGACCCATAACTGCCTTTCATGTATGTTCCTTTTAAAAATAATTCTATGAAACCTTCTGTGTATTTCTGTGAAAATATTGGTGTTTCTGTGAATTCCATGCAATATCTGTGTATTTGTATAATTATTTCTGTATTTCTGTGAAAATGTTAGTCTTTCACTGAATTCCATGAAATTCAGGTGTATTTGATTATTTCGATATTTCTGTATTTTCGTCTTTTTGTGTATGTCTGTGAAAACCTACATGAAGAGTTCAGGTGCAAAAACCAGTAACTGCCATTTTATCCAAAAACTGACTTCTACTATCATTACTCAGTTCAAAACGTTATGTTCTGATTTTTACACTAGTTTTTTTTGAAATTTGGTCCTTTATTTACTTCAGTTTCAACTTAAGATTGCCCATAATGGACTTGATACGTTTTATATATAAAAGCATAATAACAACAAAACTCTTTTGCAAAAAATTACTAAAATGGATTCATCCGTTTTTGCATCTGAACTCTTCATGTATTTTTGTGTTTATTTCTGTGTCTATAAATGTAAGCAGCATCTAACCTCTTCATCGGCTTTGGGGTTCTTGTACATATGTGTTTCTGTGATTATTTCTGTGATTTATTTCTGTGATTATTTCTGTGTGATTATTTCTGTGATTACTTCTGTGTGATTATTTCTGTGATTATTTCTGAGTGATTATTTCTGTGATTATTTCTGTGTGATTATTTCTGTGTGATTATTTCTAAAGACTATTTCTGAGACTATTTGTGATTATTTCTGTGATTATTTCTGTGATTACTTCTGTGATTATTTCTGTGTGATTATTTCTGTGATTATTTCTGTGTGATTATTTCTGTGTGATTACTTCTGTGATTACTTCTGTGATTACTTCTGTGATTATTTCTGTGTGATTATTTCTGTGTGACTATTTCTGTGATTATTTCTGTGTAAGTATTTCTGTGTGACTATTTCTGTGGGATTATTTCTATGTGATTATTTCTGTGTGATTATTTCTGTGTGATTATTTCTATGATTATTTCTGTGTGATTATTTCTATGTGATTATTTCTGTGTGATTAATTTCTGTGATTATTTCCATGTGATTATTTCTGTGTGATTATTTCTTTGATTATAAACGTAAGCAGTATCTAACCTCTTCGTCGGCTCGGGGGTTCTTGTACAAGTATGCGTGGTTCCAGTCGGGGTTGCTTGTATTCTTCACCTTGTTCGTCTCCACGTACTTCACTTCGTGGTACACCAGATACTTGGCATAAATATCCTAAAAAATAACACACACTCAGAACATTAGAAATAGAAATCTCGGTCAAACTTGATGCAGTTGTTTTTTGTTTAATTCTAAGACAATGCCCTGACAAGTTAATTTGGTTGATTGAAAACTTGTTTTGTTTAACGACACCTCTATAGTATATTGATTTATTAATCATCAGCTATTGGATGTCAAACATTTGGTAATTCTGACATTTAGTCATTAGAGGAAACCCGCTACATTTTTCCTAATGTAGCAAGGGATCTTTTATATGCACCGTCCTACAGACAGGATAGCACATACCACAGCCTTTGATATACCAGTCGTGGTGCACTGGATGGAACGAGAAATAGCCCAATGGGCCCACCGACAGGGATTGATCCTAAATATCCTTAAAATAACACCCACTCAGTAAATAAGAAATAGAAATCTCTGTCGAACATGATGCAGTCTGGATGGGACAACAACAGAACAAGTCATTTGTGTAATGGAGTAGTTTTGTTTTTGTTTAACAATACCATGGCAAGTTCATTTGTCTGATTGATGATGACTGGATCTGAGTGAAGTTAAAGACTCTCGATAGATGGATGGATGGATGGATGGATGGATATATGGATGGATAGATGAATGGATGGATGGATGGATGGATGGATGGATGGATGGATGGATGGGTAGGTGTGTGTTTGGGTGGGAGGATGAATGGATGGATGGATGGATGGATGGAATGATGGATGGAAACATTGATGGATAGTTGGGTGGATGGATGGGTGAGTTTTGGGTGGATGGATGGATGGGTGGGTTTTGAGTGGGTGGGAGGATGGATGGATGGATTGATGGATGGATGGAAACATTGATGTATAGTTGGGTGGATGGATGGACGAGTCTTGGGTGGGTGGATGGATGGATGGGTGGATGGATGGATGGATGGGTGGGTGGGTGGATGGATGGATGGATGGATGGATGGATGGATGGATGGATGGATGGATGGATGGATGGGATAAATGGATGAATGGATGGATGGTTGTATGGATGGATGGATGTATGGATGGATGGATGGATGGATGGATAAATGGATGGATGGATGAATGGTTGGTTGGATGGATGGATGGGTGAGTCTTGGGTTTGATGGATGGAGGGAGGGAGTCTTGGGTTTGATGGATGGAGGGAGGGAGGGAGGGAGAGAGGGACAGACGGACGGACGGACGGATGGATGGTTGGATGGATGGGGGAGTCTTGGATTTAATAGATGGATGGATGGATTGGGTGGATAGATGGATGGATGGATTGGGTGGATGGATGGATGGATGGATGGATGGACAGACAGATGGTGGGTTGATGGATGGGTTGATGAATGGACAGATGGTTGGGTTGATGGATGGATGGATGGATGGATGGATGGATGGATTGATTATGTCATAATAGGACATCATTTAATCATTTTTATTTTGCTGTATTTAGTTAGTCTTACACAAAATGTAACATAGGTATATATTTCAAACAAGAATTTATCAAGTTTCTGACAACACTATCTTTTATTCTGCTAAACCAAAGCATACAGTAAACTTGTTAAAACACTTACAGTAAACTTGTTAAAACACTTACAGTAATCTTGTTAAAACACTTACAGTAAACTTGTTAAAACACTTACGTTAAAACACTTACAGTAAACTTGTTAAAACACTTACGTTAAAACACTTACAGTAAACTTGTTAAAACACTTACAGTAAACTTGTTAAAACACTTACAAAAACACTTACAGTAAACTTGTTAAAACACTTACAGTAAACTTGTTCGGTAACCCGCGGGCGTTGAGGACCTTCATGTTGAAACACACTTGTTTTCCAACCAGCTCCTTCGGATCATCAACAAAAACGTCGTCATTCTCCGAATACTCTTTCCCCTTTTCATTGCAGGGTATGCACTCCACCTGGAATATCAAAAACACATTATATTTAGGAAAGGATAGCAATGTCTGTTTAACAACACCTCAGCACCTTTATAAACTATGCATTACTAACAAACAGATACTAGAGTTGCAAACGAATCACTATGTACTTTTACATGAATTACAACTAATATTGAGGGTAGAATGATGGAAATACATGGTAAAGAGGTCTCAGGTTAGCACATTTTGCCCAAATATCTCTATAATTTTTATCCGAATTTGGGGGGCAGTTGACCCCCCCTCCCCCCTGTCTCGTACACTTATGCTACAGACCACCTGCTACATTGCACTTACATTTAGTAAACCAACTTCTTGTCCTTTGAAATCTGTAACCTCCAACTGTTCTTTTGACTCAATCTGGAAACAGAAATAATGGAATGATTTATCTCATGGTCACTAAAAAGACTACAAACATATCAGGGACAACATGGTATGGCTCGAGTTTGCCAGACTCTCAAATTCACCTGTGAAGGACATTTTCACACCTCTTTAAAAAGTGGTACAACCATGCCATACCTCTTTAAAAAGTTGTACGACCATGCCATACCTCTATAAAAAGTGGTATGACCATAGCCGTACCTCTTTAAAAAGTGGTATGACCTTGCCATACCTATTTAAAAAGTGGTACAACCATGCCATACCTCTTTAAAAAGTTGTACAACCATGCCATACCTCTATAAAAAGTGGTATGACCATAACCGTACCTCTTTAAAAAGTGGTACAACCATGCCATACCTCTTTAAAAAGTGGTACAACCATGCCATACCTCTATAAAAAGTGGTATGACCATAGCCGTACCTATTTAAAAAGTGGTACGACCATGCCAAACCTCTTTAAAAAGTGGTACGACCATGCCACACCTCTTTAAAAAGTGGTACGACCATGCCACACCTCTTTAAAAAGTGGTACGGCCATGCCACACCTCTTTAAAAAGTGGTACGGCCATGCCACACCTCTTTAAAAAGTGGTACGGCCATGCCACACCTCTTTAAAAAGTAATACTGTCATGCCATACCTCTTTAAAAAGTGGTATGACCATAGCCGTACCGGCCATACCATCAGCACCACCCCTGTGTATAGTCACCAGGTCCCCCCCCACCCCTGACTTCAAACTTAAAGAATGTGCATTAACAAATACTGGAATTGTGAGCACACTTGATGGAACAAATTAAAGTCTGATTGTTTAACAACACAACTAGAGCACATTGAATGATTAGTCATCGGCTATAGCATGTGAAACATTTTTGGTAATTTTGACATATAGTCTTAGAGAGAAAACCCGCTATATTTTTCCATTAGCAGCAAGGGATGTTTTATATGCACCATCTAACAGACAAGGTAGCTTATACCATGGCCTTTAATATACTAGTTGTGGTGCACTGGCTGGAATAAGAAATAGCCCAATGGGTTCACCGACAGGGATCGATCCTAGACCAACTGCGCATCAGATGAGTACTTTACCACAGGGCTACATCCCACCCTTGAACAAATGTGTAAGACATCATAAACTAATAGAATGTTTTCTGCGAAAGAACAATCAACATAACAAATTAGCATGGAATTTGGTTTTGTCTGCAATGCATGAGCCAAGTTTGAAAACATTTGTATTGAAAATTTGATGGACTATCTAAAAGTTATTTTAAATATTCAAATTATTTAAAACATTCATGTTAACAGATAACTCACAAGATAAGCCAGCGACTGAAGCCAGAATTTGACACTGCCAATGTGGAACTCAGCCTCGTAATCTTCTGCAAACGGGTCCTTTGCCTGTAACAAACAACAAGACTCGCCCATCAGATCAATATAACAGTTATTACACCAGGTCAATCATAATATAATACACCATCAGGATAATATATCAGTTATTACACCAGGTCAATCATAACATAATACACCAGGAGGTGAATTTATCAGTTATTACACCAGGTCAATCATAACATAATACACCATCAGGTTAATATATCAGTTATTACACCAGGTCAATCATAACATAATACACCATCAGGTTAATATATCAGTTATTACACCAGGTCAATCATAACATAATACACCAGGAGGTGAATATATCAGTTATTATACCAGGTCAATCATAACATAATACACCATCAGGTTAATATATCAGTTATTACACCAGGTCAATCATAACATAATACACCAGGAGGTGAATATATCAGTTATTACACCAGGTCAATCATAACATAATACACCATCAGGTTAATATATCAGTTATTACACCAGGTCAATCATAACATAATACACCAGGAGGTGAATATATCAGTTATTACACCAGGTCAATCATAACATAATACACCAGTATAAATATGCCCTTTAAATTTAGGAAATATGAAAATGTTTTCCAGACATTTATTTTTCACATTGCCTTTAGATATTGACCTGAAATTTGGTGTATAGTTTTATCATATACTGTTACAGATGAAGATTGACTTCAATAGCAATTTACTATTTTTTTCACGGAGTTATATGCCCCTTAAACTTATATAGGCTCCTTTTATTTACTTAGCAAGTGCAAGGGAAATAATTTATTTTTAAGAGTTACACAAATTTTATCTTCAAGTCAGTGCTATAATTTATTTATTATAACAACATGATTGTCTACAAATATAATATAATATAGATTAAAATGTTGGTGAGGTTGGGTGTTGTTGTTGTTTTTGTGGGGGGTTTTTTTTTGGGGGGGGGGGGATTCAATCATTGATAAAGCCATAACATATTTTTATACATTAATTTTAGTTTTACAAAATCATAGGAATATTTAATAGAGTTGTGATATTATAAATAAATATCATATTGTTATTACATACATGTATGTTAATACGATAGTTATGACACCACTAAATTGCTTTGAACCTTATCTTATGGATTATAATATAAATAACTATAGAAAGCAATATTTTCAAAATAATGAATAAGAACAAGAAATAAGGAGAAAACAAAAAGCTGACAACAATGTATGTAATGAGTAGTATTAATTATATATGTATGGAAGAAAACCTCTCTAAACCAGATACCTCTTAAAACATGACTTTTTATTTGGCCATGAGGGTGTCCGGTTTAGAGAAGTTTCATTGTATAAGAAGAACACAATATCAATGGCTGCATGGTGGCATTTGACTTAATTTATAAATAAACATAAGACATTGTTTTGAAAATGTTACATAACTCCTGATAAACACCCACTCTCCTCCCCATAATGTTTCCTAATACATTTGATAATGCCCCCTGCCACCGTAGAGTGTTACATAATTGCTGAACAGTCGAAACAATTCCCAACTCATTTCAAATGCTCATTTAATAATTAAGGATTGTCAGTTATTTCTTTTACATTCATCGGGGTATGAACAAAACAAATCACCCGCACACTGTGTGAATCAGCGAAGCCATTCTCACATACAAGTTTGCGGATGAATTTTTTTTTTCATACCCAGATGAACATAAAAGAAATAACAGAAAATACTTTAATTAAATCTGAATCATACTTGCTAATAATAACACTAAAACTTTATTTTGAATTATTTTTGATCCATAAACAATAACACTAAATAAGACAACTTGCCCAATATAAAATGACGTCATCAGATATGACATACGTTCCCTGACGACGTAATTTTTACGTTCATCGAGAAATGAACAAACTCCCATTGCTACGGCTGGACCAATGGGATGACATTATATTGTAATTAATGTAACAGAAATTTAATTATATCTATATATTACTACTTAAAAACGTATCTGCACACATCTGGCAATGCAACACTACTCACTGACTATACTGTGAAATCACTTGTTTGTGGTATGCTAATTTTCATGTAATTCACAGACTGGTGCAGTCATGAATTTAAGAACACAATGCAAATATAATACATGTATACAAATTTATGATACTGTCTTTTTGATTCACAAAACTTATGTACCCAACGAAATGTGTTTTTCAGCAAAATTATGAAAATTTAAGCCCACGACAACAAAAGATTTCACGGTATGCGAGCTAGAGTATTACAAGATTGTTCATTAGCTGTTACTAAAGTAAATGAAGAGTTTCATCGCAAAACGCGATAAATGCCACCATACACACACAATCCTAAAACAGTTTTATTCCAAACCACCATAAACACTATGCCAATTTCTCTGCAATCTGCCATATATCCTCAGACAATTGTATCGCGTTTTGCAAAAAACTGAATTTGAACTTGTGTTTGTCTATGTGTGAACAGTGTCTGAGTGGTGTTCGCACAATGGTTTTTAACATGGCGTTTATCGCGTTTTGCAATGAAACTCTTCAAATGTTACTAAGCTAAATTAAATGCTGTTCCAACTATTATTATATACAGTCCTCAGGCATGGATAACAGAATTTTTTGCAGGGGGGGTTCCGATGTATTTTCGTGCTGGGGTGTCATTAAACATTAATTTATTCATTCACTTACTCATTCAGTAAAATAAGTGGATACCCCTGGATCCGCAACTGAGTCCTAGTTTGGGAGGGGGGGGGGGGGGGGGGGCTGTTTTAATGCCCACTGCTTGCAGAACAAATTTTTAAAAATAATAACATTGTTATATGACCGCACCTGTAAAGATACTGAAATGACAAAATATAGATGTTCTATTCGAAATGGATAAAATTTAACTCTTAAATAAAAAAGTTTTCAATATTCTTGAGATTGGAGCTTTAAATTTTGTCAAATTCTTGCATTTTTCAATCTTCTGCCATTTTGTTTTAGACAATTTTAAATCAGAAAAGCAAATTTGTCAGATGGCCAACATATTTTGTTGCAGGTAGAGAGGCTTTAGCAATCCCAAATTAGATTAAAAATCTATGTTAGATTATATATATCCTTAATTTTTTTTCGCATATGTCACATTTCTGGAAAGTGGGACCTCACTACAATGAGTCTGTATATATAAGCATGGACCCTTTCAGAATGGATTATTTGTTTAACCACACTTTAGCTCTGACTAAACAGGTTTCTTATTCACCCGTTGGTGAGAACATTATTCGTTATTTTTGTTAACACATACTTGTTTACACATGTACATGTGATAACAATTTCAAGACATACGACTGGCTGTTCCTAGATGATGACCAGGTCACCAATGCCATACATCCAATGAAAAACCAGGATGATAGAAATCGATTAGCCTGTAACGTATAGTTAACCTGACAATCATTTGTCTGTGATGCATAAGTTAAATGTGTAAAGATGCGTAAAGATGTTAAAATTTGCTTAAAACTTGGTTTTTGAGGATATGTAAGAAATAGAATAATACATTTGTGTCCATTAGATACCATTTATCTTACAACTCATTGTTTATAAATGTATCAAACTTGCTTTCACTCGTTAGATACATTTTAAAACTCGTGAGATAAATGGTATCTAACGGCCACTCATGTATTATTCTCTGTACCAAACACATGTTAACTGTAACCCTTGCTGTTAGAGCAGAAACCTTCAATCATTACCAATTGTAAAGAAATGTCAGTTTTTCATTTTGCAACCAACCAGTCTTTGCCATGAGTAAAATCAAGATAAGCTAAAGGTTGATCACCCTCCTGAAATGGTGCTATAGCCAAGCAATCACATGAAGTTACAAATTAAACTGATTAAATATTTAATTTGAAGGCATTTAATTTGCGGCTTTTCTAAAACTTTTTAAGCAAGTGTCGGAGGGAGCACAAGTCATCACTCACCTTTCATTGATTGAAAACATACTTTATTGCATATAATATATGCAAAAGGATTAAAGTCCGAACCAAAATGTTAACAACTACGATAAAGTGCTCTCCTACTTTTATTTTTTGTTAGATTTCCCCCACATTTTGTCCAGACAGAAATCTTGAAAAAACCATTACAATGACACAGATTCCACATATTAGATGATAACCATGTCACCTGTATCAACTTCGCTGAGATCACATAGGGCAAAAAGCATGTAATTTTTTGCTGGCTGCCATTTTGGCTTTTTATGGAATATTCTCCAAGAGGGGTGAAAGGATATGACTTAATCTAACGACGTCATAACATGTTATGATATAAAAGCAAACGTTATGACGTCATATTAATTTTTTATATTATTATTTTTTGTTTGCTTAAATATACCACTAGAGATCATTGATTTTATATTAATTATGTCACATACTATGGAGGTTTTCACCCCTCTTGAAGAGTATTCCATAAACAAGCAAAATGGCAGATGGCAGAAAACTGCATGTATTTTGCTCTATGCTATCTCAGCGAAGTCGATACTGGCGACATCATTACAGTCTATATGTGGAATCTGTGTCACTGTAATGTTTTTTTCACAACTTGTGTGTGGACAAAATTTTGGGAGAATGTAACGGTAATTAAAGGTAGGAGAGTAATATATCGTAGTTGTTAACAATTTGGTTCGGACTTTAGGCACAAGTTATCCAACTTACGAGGCACTCTCCTCGCCTTTCATGTCAAAGACTGAAAAACTGCATACTAGAATAACCTATATCTATATGTAGTTGGCTATCTATTAACCTACATAATGGTGAAGGTTAAGTAAACATAAGCAGAATTATGGCAGATAGAGAAACTTAGATTAAAGCAAACAATTTAAATGTTTACTCTAGCTTCTTCCGAGTCCTGCAAAATTAGAACAAATATTATTATCCACATGCTTCAAAATAACTGAGTTAATAAAAAAAAATGTATGAAGCACATGTGTAATAACAAGTGTAATCAAGCGACCAACCAATACAAAATTTGGGTTTTTCATGTAAACACTAAAAATGCTTCATTTCAGATTATCAAATTGAAATAGTCTTCCACTGACTTGATATATCTCAGGGGTTTTAAATGTATTTTTTTGTAAAATATCTCATCCCCATGTTGGATATCCTTGTATTTCAGTATGCATTATGCACAGTGTTTAAAGCAGTAAGCTGTTTTCAACACTACAGATATTGTTTTTAACACTGATATACCATTTTCAACACTATATATACTGTATTCAACACTACATACACCATTTTTTAACACTGTGTATACCGTTTTCAATACTTAGTATACTGTTTTCAACACTGTATCCTGTTTCCAACACTATGTATACTGTTTTCAACACTATGTATACTGTTTTCAACATTGTGCATACTGTTTCCAACTGTGTATACTGTTGTCAACACTGTACTGTATATTGTTTTCAACACTATGTATACTGTTATCAACACTATGTATACTGTTTTTAACACTATATATACTATTTCCAACATTACACAGTATACTGTTTTCAACACTGTATACTGATTTAAACAGAATACTGTTTTCAACACTATGTATACTGTTTCAACACTGTATATACCATATTCAACACTAGGTATATTGTTGTATGTATACTGCTATCAACACTATGTATACTATTTTAACACTGTATATATACTGTTTCCAACATTCCACAGTATACTGTTTTCAACACTATGTATATTGTTTTCAACACTGTATACTGATTTCAACACTATGTATACTGTTTTCAACATTATGTATACTGTTTTCAACACTATGTACATGTATACTGATTTCAACTCTGTGTATACCGATTTCAATACTGTGTATACTCATTTTTTCAAAACTATGTACACTGTTTACAACACAGTGTATACTGATTTCAATGCTGTGTATACCGATTTCAACAGAATATTTTTTTCAACACTATGTATACTGTTTTCAACACTATGTATACTGTTTACAACACTATGTATACTGTTTACAACACTATGTATACTGTTTTCAACACTGTGTACTGTTTTTCAACACTATGTATACTGTTTTTCAACACTATGTATACTGTTTTTCTACACTATGTATACTGTTTTTTCAACATGTGTATACTATTTTCAACTCTATGTATACTGTTTTCAACTCTATGTATATTTTTTCAACACTATGCATACTGTTTTTCAACACTATGCATACTGTTTTTCAACACTATGTGTACTGTTTTTCAACACTATATATACTGTTTTCAGCACTGTGTATACTGATTTCAACACTACATGTATGCATACTGTTTTTAATGCTGTGTACCAATTTCAAGAGAATATTTTTTCAACACTATGTATACTGTTTTCAACACTATGTATACTGTTTTTCATCACTGTGTATACTGTTTTTCAACAGTTGAAAACCCTCACCTCTGGCAGGTCCCACTCCTCCCCCTCCAGATGGTTCTGGTACATCTCCTGCATGATGAACTTTCGGTTGAGGAATTTCTGTCGTGGCCAAATCCATTCGTGTTTCGTCTCGAGATTAATCACTCTCACCATGACCTAGTAACACAAACAAAAGTTGAAGATAGTTTAAGTTTGTTTTGTTTAACGACACCACTAGAGCACATTGATTTATTATACATACCATGGCCTTTGATATCCAATAGCCAATGATTAATAAATCAATGTGCTCTAGTGGTGTCGTTAAACAAAACAAACGTTAAACTTTAATATACCAATCATGGGGCATGGATTGGGTCATTTCGCAATTGAGGATGAGGATATATCTATATCTATATGATTATAATAATTGTTTAATGACCCCCCCCCCCCCCCCCTCCCACTTTATGGGCATGCCACTTTATTACAATAACAGGCCAAATTTTTTAAGCTTGTTTTTTTTTTAACTGTAAATGTATGTACTAATAAATACAATGCACCATTCCACACAGACAAGGTTGCATATACCATGGCCTTTGAAATACCAGTCATGGTGCACTGGCTGGAACAAGAAATAGCCCAATGGGCCCACCAAATGGGATCGATCCCAGACTGACTGCGCATCAAGCAGGCGCTTTATCTGGTCCCACTTTTAAGGTTGATCTTACTGCTAGTGTCACTTTGTGAAATGGCGCCCTGCTCTGTAGACATGTAGTTATAGTGTTAATCTTACCTCTGTCCGGCCTTTGAGTTCCCCTCTTGCTTCAGGGGAGACAATCATGATTTCAAACTTCATTTTCTTGTCCAGTTCGTCACTGATGGAATTGGCTTCCTCCACAGCTGGCAGTATTTCTGTAATGTCCTCCTGCAGTAAGGCATCATCTGTGATAGAAATTAAATTGTGTTCAACAAATGTTTGAGAAAATCACTCACCCCCACAGACACATGTTTAGGGTTTAGTGCCCTATGTATTATAGTGATACAGCTGGTAATTTCCACTCAGACAAAAAACATTTGCTAATTTTGACATATAGTCTTAGAGAGGAAACCCGCTACAGTTTTTTCCATTAGTAGCAAGGGATCTTTTATATGCACCATCACACAGACAGGATAGCACACACACCACAGCCTTTTATATACCAGGTGTGTTGCACTGGCTGGAACGAGAAATAGCCCACCGAGAGGGATCGATACAAAACTGACCGCGCATCAAGCGAGTGATTTACCACTGGGCTATGTCTCGCTCTAAGATTAACAAGAACACAAAAAGAAGGAAATGTTTTCTTTAACGACGCACTCAACACATTTTATTTACGGTTATATGGCATCAGAAATATGGTTAAGGACCACACACATATTGAGAGAGGAAACCCGTTGTCGCCAATTCATGGGCTACTCTTTTCAATTAGCAGCAAGGGATCTTTTATATGCACCATCCCACAGACAGGACAGTACATACCATGACAATAAATGATCTTTCTTTTTTTTTTTCTTTTTTTTTTTTGAATATTTTATTTTCATTTTTGGTCACATTTTCACACAATATATATATTTTTTTATACATACATACACAGATCAAAATTAATATAATATGAAATAAAACAACAAACCTCTTGCCAACACGTCACTGAACCTCACTCAGTACTAAACACTCAAAAAATGTTTATACATGTATATATGGTAATAAATACTTAAGATACTGTCAATGGTGGATGACCTAAAGATATTTATTCAAACAACTTATGGTATACACTCCATCTTTTAATAAATTCATCATATTTGATTTTATTGGAATACATTTTTTTTTCTAATATATAATAAGAATGTATATGAATTTTTAATATTTTAATATCTAGTGATTTCTTCAGAAATTTTGAACTATATATAAATGATCTTTCTAATGATTGCTTTACATACCTCTTGTTTTGTTTTCAAACTCAAAACCAGACTTCTTAGCTATTTCTTCCTGAGCATACTCATACGTGATCTCGGGATATTTCTCTTTTGATGCTTTCTGCTCCTCTGGGTTGACATACACAAAGTACTGTGTACTTCCAAATATCAACCTAAAACACAACATAAAAATGTTTATTATCACATAGTTCAATATATTAAGAGAAATATAACCAGTATGACTCACGTGTGTCATAATGATTTCATGCACATAACAAATGACACTTATCAATCATATTTACACAATGTTGACAATTAATGTTAATCCTGTTTTACATGCATTTGTAAGCTGATTTCTGATTGGTTAATATTAACTTATTATCAATGTACAATATTAATATTTAAGATAAACCAGTTTGTCTTCAGTATGCACCTGATCATGCCATGTGACATGACATAATAAAAACTGCCTATAATGTTATTAATGCCTGTGTTTTTTTATTCTTTATGCCAATTGTTTTCAAAATTGCACACAAAAATAGTATTATTTTGTTATTTCCAAAACACTTTTACTGTTTTCCTTACATTAAACTTAACTGAAATTATTTACAAAAACCATCTTTATAGAAGGATGGGATGTACTACATGTATACATGTAGGTATACTTTCATTTGCACCTGTTGTTTTTTACTCTTAATGGCATCACAGAAATAAATTTACCTGTCATTGTGTGTAAGGGTAGTTTTTTTAATGAATTTACCTGTCGTTGTGTGTAAGCGTAGTTTTTTAAATAAATTTACCTGTCATTGTATGTAAGGGTAGTTTTTTAAATGAATTTACCTGTCCTAGTGTGTAAGGGTAGTTTTTTAAATAAATTTACCTGTCATTGTGTGTAAGGGTAGTTTTTTAAATGAATTTACCTGTCAAGGTGAGTAACGGGAGTTTTTTCAATTAATTTACCTGTCGTTGTAAGGGGAGTTTTTTAAATGAATTTACCTGTCATTGTGAGTAAGGGGAGTTTTTTAAATGAATTTACCTGTCATTGTGAGTAAGGGGAGTTTTTTAAATGAATTTACCTGTTGTTGTGAGTAATGGGAAAATTTGAAATGAATTTACCTGTCGTTGTGAGTAAGGGGAGTTTTCGAAATGAATTTACCTGTCGTTGTGAGTAAGGTGAATTTTTGAAATGAATTTATCTGCTGTTCTAAGGGAGTTTTTAAAATTAATTTACCTTTCATTGTGAGTATACTGGGTTTTTAAAAAAATGAATTTACCTGTCATGTGAGTAAGGGGCGTTTTTTAAATGAATTTACCTGTTGTGAGTATGCAGAGATTTTTTTAATTAATTTACCTTTCATTGTGAGTAAGGGGAGTTTTTAAAAATTAATTTACCTTTCATTTGAGTATGGGGAGTTTTGTAAATTAATTTGCCTGTCGTTGTAAGGGGAGTTTTTTTAATTAATTTACCTGTCATTGTGAGTAAGGGGAGATTTTGAAATTGATTTACCTGTCATTGTGAGGGGAGTTTTAAAAATTAATTTACCTGTTGTTGTGAGTAAGAGGAGTTTTTAAAATTAATATACCTATCATTGTGAGTAAGGGGAGTTTTTTAAATGAATTTACCTGTCGTTGTGTGTAAGAGGAGTTTTTTAAATGAATTTACCTGTCGTTGTGAGTATGGGGAATTTTAAAAATTAATTTACCTGTCGTTGTGAGTAAGAGGAGTTTTTAAAATTGATTTACCTATCATTGTAAGTAACAGGAGTTTTTTAAATTACCTGTCGTTGTGTGTGAGGGGAGTTTTTGCTACGACTGCTTTTCCATTTCTCATGATCCTCAAGGTCGCTTCGACTGGCTCAATACTGTACTTGTTTCCCTCCTTCTGAAAGATGCCATGTGTCTCGGCAATACTGAAATATAAAAACGTTTGTTTTGTTTAACACAGGGCTTCTAGAATTTTTATAAAATCCATTAGCCATGGGATCAGTTATTTAAAAAATTTATTAGCCACGATTAAAAATTCACTAGTCCTACTTTACTTTAAGTTAATACAATTTCACTAAATAATAGTAATAATTGGATATATCACCTAAAGAATGAAATAGAGCTTAAAAACACTAACATTGGGGGAGGTGGGGGTGGGGGCAGGATATTCATATTTACAAAATAACTGCAACATTTGACCAAAAATAATTCACTAGCCATTGGGCATGGCAATAGTAGTTATTTACTAGCCCAACATTGAATATCAATAGCCATGGGAGTGGGGATACCATAATCTAGAAGCCCTGTAGATGGGACAAAATTAAGACCCTTATTTAACATAGTTAAAGTTTTTGTTTGTTTAAAAACACCTCTAGATAGATAGATAAGGCCAGTATTTTTTTTATTATTCGGTTTACGAACCTGCCGACGTAAATTTTGCTCAAATATATTTTTTTTAAAGTCGTATTTTTCACTTTTATTATATTTTTTTTTGCCGCAGACTTCCACAAATAGCTCTAAAGAAAAAAAAAGTTACCATTCTAGTCTATTGTGGCGCATTTCGTAAATAAATATACCGTTGTAGACACTAATTGTTAATTCGTCTTCGGTCGCTCTCTTTCGGTCCGATTCGTTATTTCGCTCACCCCTACTGATACACCCCAAACAGATTTTAATTTATTTTTCCCCTTCCTCCTACCTTTGTGCACAAAAGTTCTTGTTCGTAAACCTAAAAATTAAAAAATACTGGCCTAACTAGTTTAATGTGCTCATATACCACGTACTATAGGGTTCGAACACGCCCATCCAGAGTTCAACCTCTAATAAGATCGGTGGCCTGACTCTAGAGCACATTGATATATTAATCATTGGCTATGGGATGTCAAACAATTGGTAATTTTGACAGAGTCTTAGAGAGGAAACCCGCTACATTTGTCCATTTGTAGCAAGGGACTCTTTTATTAGAACCATCCCACAGAAAGGACAGCACATACCACGGCCTTTGATATACTAGTCGTGGTGCACTGGCTGGAATGAGAACTAGCCCAGTTGGTCTATTGATTCCAGATCGTGAGCTGTTTACCACTGGGCTACGTCACACACCTGACTAATTTTAATGTACAAACCTTGGTCCTTTGATCAGGATGTCACAGTCGCTTCCTTTGCCAAGCTTGACCTCTGGTTTCTCAAGGAAGCGGACAATGTGACCTGTCAACATTGGGTCCATGTTGAGATTGTAAATGTGGGGCACGGTCTTCTTCTTTTCAGCCAGTTCCGCCAACCCCGCGGTACCCATACCCTGAAACATGAACATCAGTGTGTGTGTGTTAAAACAAGATCTTTCATAAACTCATAGATGATATATTACTTTAAAGGGACATTCCTGAGTTAGCTCCATTGTAAAATGTCTCCGGCTAATAAACTTATATATTAAATATATTTTCTTGTTTAGAATACCAATGCTTGTATATTCAATATGTTTCTGGTTGTCTAAATATTTCTAAGAAGCCCAAACTGGATTTTGTCTTCAAATAATTTTGTACATACGAAAAAACAATATTTTAGGAAATAAAATGAAATTTAACCTAGTACAAATATTAGAATGGTCAGAAACACATTTAATATATAGCCACTAATATTTTATGCAGAAAAATATATTTGATATGTAATTACAATCATTAAAAAGTCTCTGTTAGTCGATAACATGTTAAAAATTGCAGGAAACTCAGGAATATCCCTTTAAGTATGGTATGACAGAGTGATGCTGTTTTAGGGGTCCCAGTCTCTTTTCACATCGGTCTGGTGATGATATACTTTTAAATTAATGAACTGTGATACTGTCACTTTAACTAACCCATGGTGGTTCCAACTAACACTTATTGGGCATTATGATAATGCACCTTTAAATTAATCAAATGTGACATTGTCACTTTAAGTGACACTTACTCCTTGAGTCTCATGATAATACACCTTTAAAAGAACCAAATGTCACATGTCACTTTAACCTTCTGACTATACTGCAAGCGAGATATCTCGCCCGACATCACGCCAGTCGACATACTGTACATTGTATACAGTGCATTCCCCAATTCATATTTCCACTCTTCTAACTACTGCAGGCGAGATATCTCGTCCGACATCACGCCAGTTGACATACTGTACAATGTATACAGTGCATTCCCCAATTCATATTTCCTGCCATTTTGCACACGATACTCACCTGAAACATTTTATCTTAACAGGAAACAGTTTACTCTACAGCATGCTAGTTTTTGTTTATTGTTTTTCTGTGGAAAATAGCTTGGTAATTCGAGTTCAAAAAGTGGTTTTCGGCAAGTATTTTCGCTTGACAACAATGGCGGCACATCGCAGTCATTTCAGGGATCAATAGCTGATTGTGACAGCTAATTTGATAATAAATTTGATCTTTCTACCAACAATGAAAATCACCAAATATTGCAATATGAATTGTAGTTTGTTTTTTGTTGTTTTTAATTCCAGTCAGAAAGCCACTGTTATTGAGAATAACGGACATAAATACTGGACAGCTGGTCACAAATGCCAGTAAGTAAACGGGACTTTTTCTATTTTTTTGCCCAATTTCAATTGCCATTAACTGATCTGAAATATCATAAAAATTACAAAAACCCACGAAAATAATACCTACCGATTCATATACAAACTTTATTTTATGTATTTATAAAACATTTAAGTGAATATATGTCGGTAAAAATTATAAACTTGTACCCACTTAAAGTAGTCTAAAGGTTAAACGAAACTAGGTGGTTCCAACTAGCACTTATTGGGTTCGGTGATATTGCACCTTTAAATGAACCAACTGTGACACTGTCACTTTAACTGCCACTTACTCCTTGAGCCTGAGCCTCCTTGAGTCGCTCCTCGAAGGTCTTCTCCATCTCGAGTCGCTCGCGCTCGTTGGCCTCCAGTCGACTCTTGTACTCCTCCTCCAGCTCCGCCTTCAGCTTGGCCATCTCTGTGCACGAATAAAATGTTTTATTTAACGACGCACTCGACACATTTTATTTACGGTTATATGGCGTCAGACATATGGTTAAGGACCACACAGATATTGAGAGAGAAAACCCGCTGTCGCCACTTCATGGTCTACTCTTTTCGATTAGCAGCAAGGGATCTTTTATATGCACCATCCCACAGACAGGATAGTACACACCACAGCCTTTGTTACACCAGTTGTGGAGCACTTGCTGGGATGAGAAATAGCCCAATGGGTCCACCGACGGGGATCGATCCTAGACCGACCGCGCATCAAGCGAACGCTTTACCACATGTACTTAATAACATTCAGGACACACTGTGTTACTGTAGTTATGTTATAAATCTAGAGGCATCTATGTGTGTGTGTGTGTGGTGGTGTGTGGTGGTGTGTGGAGGTGTGGAGGTGTGTGGTGGTGTGTGGTGGTGTGTGGAGGTGTGGTGGTGTGTGGTGGTGTGTGGTGGTGTGTGGAGGTGTGTGGTGGTGTGTGGAGGTGTGTGGAGGTGTGTGGTGGTGTGTGGTGGTGTGTGGAGGTGTGTGGTGGTGTGTGGAGGTGTGTGGAGGTGTGTGGTGGTGTGTGGTGGTGTGTCGAGGTGTGTCGAGGTATCTATTACCTTCTTCAGTGAGTTCCTCATCGTCATCTTTCATGACGGTCATTGTTCCAGTACCAAGCATTGCCTTCAGTTTCTCGTTCTCCTCCTGCAGTTCTCGAATCAGCTTTTCAGTCGGGTCTTCGTTGATTGTCGCTGTCGTCTTAATCTGCTTCGCTCGATCGGCTAAACATAGAGAACCGAACTTACAAAGTTGGTTTTTGACTTACACATGTATAACTACATGTATTTTTTTTTAAATAATAATAATTAAAAACCCCAACATTGAGGGCCAAACTTACAAAGCCAGTTTTGACGTATACAGATATAACTACATGTATTTACAATCATTTCGTAGTGTGACGGCATGCAGCATGCTGTTAATTTAATTACATTTTAAGCATGAAAAAAGAAGTTTGTTTTGTTTAATGACACCACTAGAGCACATTGATCTATTAATCATTAGCTATTGGATGTCAAACTTTTGATAAGTTTTACATATCGTCTTAGAGAGGAAACCCAATATATTTTCTGATTAGTAGCAAGGAATCTGGACCCATATTCACAAAAAGGTGTACATTTATGTCTACGACTAGCACTTATGTCTGCCGTAGATTTACGTTTACGTGCAAAAAGCACCGTATTCTGAAAGACGGTCGTAAATGTAAACGTAACTTAGTTGGACGTAAATCTACGGTTTAACACTCTCACTGGACAAATTAAAAAAAGCTACATTAGAAACGATGGCTACCGGGTAAATAACAAATGCACAAAACGCAATTTCATTTGTCGTCTGCTAACAATAACACCGCGAACAGCAAACCATGGCATTTTGGTATTGGTGAGGATCCGTGTTTTGGTACGAACTTTAAGACATTCTTAAAAAGGAAAAGATAACTCAAGAGAAATTGGCTGAGTTGAAAACATCCGTTCGATCATCAACAAAAATATGTTCAATCCGTGGGCGTTCACCATCGCAAACTTCTTCAATTATTGGAAATGCTGCCAGTTCTGTAAATAATAGTAAATAATGGCGATCGTGCTTGATTTATTATATGTACACAACTTATGTGCAGCGTTAGTTGTAACCGGAGGCACTCTTATATTTACGTCCAACTTTACACATAACTTACATTTACGTTGTTTCGTGAATAGCTCTCCAGTCATAGATTTACATGTACGTTTACGTGTAAAACTAGGCTTACGATGTTTTGTGAATATGGGTCCAGTTATATGTAGCATCATACAGACATAACAGAACATACCACGGCTTTTGATATACCAGATGTGGTGCACTGGCTGGAATGAGAAATAGCTCAATGGGCCCACCGACGGGAATCGATCCGAACTGATTGCGCATCAAAAGAGCGCTTTACCACTGGGCTAAGTCCTGTCCCCTTTTGGGCATGACGCTGCACTGACTTCCACTATTAATATAATGTCACGGAAAGGCCGAGTTCTGGACGTCATTCCAACTCAGACACAAAAATGTTAATAACTCATGTTAAAAAACCCAACTTAACTGAACCATGATGGAGTGAAATCCATGTCAACCCTCTCAGCAATTTTAGTTTTGAATTATGCACCATATAATTCAATTATTTTTACAAAATATCATTAATAAATGGAGTAGGGTGGTTATGAAAATGGTTGAATAAAGTACATTTAGGAACAAATCAAATAATTTTTGTTCAGGTAATACTTTGTTAGACCATTAAATAGGTCAGTGGTCTGTGACAATATGCCTTTAACTAAATACATTTTTCATTAAAATAATTTTACCATTGCACAATATACAAATACTTTTTATATTCAAGTTAGTGAGTAAAGCTGATGTAAATAACGAACTAAACCACAGTATTCCGCACAGAGTGATATCTATGTATCTCACCATATCGTAGAGTTGAAAGTGATTCATCAAAATTGATATCAGCTGGACTCACTGCAGCTATCTGAAATAAATAAATAAATAAATAAATAAATAAATAAAAATGTATGAATAAAAAATAAAAATAAATTACTATATAAATAAATAAAAATGAATATATAAATAAATATATAAAAATGTATAAATAAATATATAAAAATGTATAAATATATTAGTAACAAGAAACTGCACATAGCAATCAATCAATTGCCATTAGCCATATATCCATTGATCCATCAGTCTATCCACATAAATATGAATACTATATCTGTAATTATGAAAATGAAAAAATATCTATAATTATGAAAAATATATGTATAATTTAAATTATGAAAAATATATGTATAATTTAAATTATGAAAAATATATGTATCATTTAAATTATGAAAAATATATCTACAATTATGAAAAATATAATTATAATTATGAATTTCTTTTTTAATTATAATGTTTTATATTTATAAATATGAAAACTATATTTATAATTATGAAAAATATATTCATAATTTTTTAATATTCATGTCAGTAGGATTAGCTAACCCAATTTTTGAAAAAAGCCAGTGTGGCTCAAAATTTATTTGTGCATAATATTGTAGCAGAATCTCGCTGGGTCGCATACACCGCAACGCTCAAACCAAAAACAAAGTCCCGAGTTACACTTACATGATACTGACCGAATGGTTAGGTCAAACATTTTCTCGAGCACCGAAGAGGTTCGAGCCAATGGAATTCAACTGTATTTATACTGTCATTAGACACAGACTTCACCGAATCCATTTAGAATTGAGGAAACTCACCATAATAGTCTTGCTGTTTCCACCAAGAGCATTCTTCAAGAGTTTCGTCAGTACCGAGTCTCGGAAAGGCACTCGCGTGTTTTTGCCGCTGCTCTTCTCGGCCAGTGCGGCGATACAGTTTCCCAGACATGACAGAGACTGGTTAATAGCGGCACCCTCTTTGAGCCGGTCACCTGTCGCACCAGTGCTATCAGCACGCTCACTGGAAAGAGAGGAAAGGAATGTTTGTGTAATGACACCAACTACAGCTATTTGGTGTCCAAGATATGTTAGTTATTTCGACATTTGGTAGACAGACAAACAAATAAATATATAGACATAACAGAGACATGCATAGACAGACACATAGACAAACACAAAAAGAAAGAGGGAGAGGGAGGTAGAAAGAGAGAGACAGATACAGAGAGAGAGAGAGAGAGAGAGAGAGAGAGAGAGAGAGAGAGAGAGAGAGAGAGAGAGAGAGAGAGAGAGAGAGAGAGAGAGAGAGAGAGGGAGGGAGGGAGGGAGGGAGGGAGGGAGGGAGGGAGGGAGAGAGAGAGAGAGAGAGAGAGAGAGAGAGAGAGAGAGAGAGAGAGAGAGAGAGAGAGAGAGAGAGAGAGAGAGAGAGAGAGAGAGAGAGAGAGAGAGAGAAAGATACAGAGAAAGAGATACAGAGAAAGAGACAGAGAGAGACAGAGACACCGAGAGAGAGACAGAGACAGAGACAGAGACAGAAAGAGACAGAGAGAGAGAGAGAGAGAGAGAGAGAGAGAGAGAGAGAGAGAGAGAGAGAGAGAGAGAGAGAGAGAGACAGAGAGAGACAGAGAGAGAGACAGACAGACATGTCGGTCCCTGGTCCAGTCTCTGGATAGCCAGTGATCTGGCCCGGGACAGAAGTAATAGGACAATTTAGATAATCTAATGCACTATTCTCTATTACTGACCTGCCAGCCAAATCTACCAGGTTGATAACTGAAGACTTGGTCGTTTCTTCACCAGCAGCATTTACAAACTTCTGTACGAGAGTGATGCCAACGATTGTGTGAGCACGGCTGAAAATATTAATAAAATGAAATCATTTTATTTTTTACACTACAAAAATCACCAAAATGTGAAAGTTAGAACATTTATCACTTTTGTCTCAATTTCTTCCTACCTTTCAGCAGCATCCCATTGACTTCATCAGAGAATTGTAAACATTTGTTAAAAGTTTGTTTTGTTTAACGGCACCACTAAAGCACATTGATTAATTAATCATCGGCTATTGGATGTCAAACATTTGTTAAAGTTTGTTTTGTTTAACAACACCACTAGAGCACACTGATTAATTAATCATCAGCTATTGGATGTCAAACATTTGGTAATTTTGACTCGTAATCATCAAAGGAAACCTGCTACATTTTTTCATCAGCAGTAAGGGATCTTTTATATCCACTTTACCACAGACAGGAAAGCATATACCACAGCCTTTAGCCTGTTGTGGTGCACTGCTTGGAACGAGAAAAACAAAATGAGTTGAATGGATCCACTGAGGTGGTTCGATCCTGCAATGCAAGCACCTCAAGTGAGTACTCAACAGACTGAGCTACATATGCAAATCACCTCCAGATAATTGTAATTCTCTCAGTTCTTTATATTAATTCATCTTTACCAGTAGCCATTTAAAGGGACATTCCTGAGTTTAAATTGCTGCAATTTTGAAGATGTTATTGACTAACAGAGACCTTTTAACGATTGTAATTATGTATCAATTATATTTTCAGCATAAAATATTAGTGGGTATATATTAAACGTGTTTCTGATCATTCTAATATTTGTACTAGGTTAAATTTCATTTTACATGTATTTCCTAAACTAAAGTACAAAATTATTTGAAGACAAAATCCAGTTTGGAATTCTTACAAATATTAAGATGACCAGAAATACATTGAATATACAGACACTGATATTCTAAACAAGAAAATATATTTAATATGTAAGTTTAATCGTAGAAATATTTTATTAGTCGGAAACATTTTATAATGCAGCAAACTCAGGAATGTCCCTTTAATATGATAAATATCTATTATATTAAACAGCTACTAGTGAAAATGGGTGTAATATAAAGAACACAGAGAATTACAGTACCCTGTTCAAGATGGCAGAATGCCACTGAAGCACAGGCAGAAAATTATGATAAAAGGTTAAAAGTTTAGATTTAATTTGTAAAGATTGTTAAGACAATATTTATTATCGTTATAATCAATGATATTGGATTGTCAACAGGCTTAGCCTATTTCAAGACCGTTCCAATCATTTACAAGAAAGAAATGTTTTATTTAATGACGCACTCAACACATTTTATTTACGGTTATATGGTGTCAGACATATGGTTAAGGACCACACAGATTTTGAGAGGAAACCTGCTGTCGCCACTACATGAACTACTCTTTCCAATTAGCAGCAAGGGATCTTTTATTTGTGCTTCCCACAGGCAGGACAGCACAAACCATGGCCTTTGTTGAACCAGTTATGGATCACTGGTCGGTACAAGTGGTTTACACCTATCCATTGAGCCTTGCGGATCACTCACTTAGGGTTTGGAGTCGATATCTGGATTAAAAATCCCTATGCTTCGACTGGGATCTGAACCCAGTACCTACCAGCCTGTAGACCGAAATATTAAAAAAAGTTTATTTTGTTTACCAACACCACTAGAGCACATTGATTTATTAATCATCGGCTATTGGATGTCAAACTTTTGGTCACTTGGGACATATAGTCTCCGAGAAGAAACCGGCTACATTTTTCCATTAGTAGCAAGGGGTCTTTTATATACAACATCCCACAGAGAGGATATGGATATATTATTGATATAATTATGTAAAACCACAGTAGCTAGTTGTCCAGGACAGAGGTTTAGTTGTTAGTGGTTAGTGAGAGAGAAGTCGGTACAATAGTCTTACACCTACCCATTGAGTCTTTAAACTTGCTCTGGGTGGAGCCGGTACCAGGATATGAACCCAGTATCTACCACACTTAAGTCTGATAGCTTAACCACAGCACCACTAAGGTCGGTTCCTATAGCAGCTGCTGGTGTGTATATATCAGTACCCATTGAGTTGTTAAACACATCTGGATGGAGCCGGTACCGGGATATGAACCCAGTATCTATCACACTTAAGTCTGATGGCTTAAACACTACACCACTGAGGTCGGTTCCTATAAATAGATGCCGTTGGTGTGTATATATCAGTAGCCATTGAGTCGTTAAACTTGCTCTGGATGGGAGCCGGTACCGGGAAATGAACCCAATATCTACCATACTTAAGTCCGATGGCTTAACCATGACACCAGCAAGGTCGGTTCCTATAGCAGCTGCTGGTGAGTATATATCAGCACCCATTGAGTCGTTAAACATGCTCTGGATGGGAGCCGGTACCAGGAAATGAACCCAATATCTACCACACTTAAGTCTGATGGATTAACCACTACATCACCGATGTCAGTTTCTATAGCTGCATGCTGCTGGTGTGTGTATATATATATATATCAGACCCTACGTAAATCTTTAATATTTAATGACTTGTAATAATAGATCATTATCCTAGCTTTAGCTTATAACATGGATTAGTGATACCTGACTTTGCTAATTAACTGTGGCCATGATGTCACCTTCACAGGTGTTTCAATGGAGGGCATTACAGTAAATTTCACAAACTCAATACTTAATCCCTTGCCATTGGCCAAAGTTTTAATGTATATATATATAATACCCATTAATCTGAGACTAGGTAGAAAAGGACAGAAACCTGTATGGCGACCTTCCATGTAGTTACATTCATCAAGTTTAATTAGTGTGCGTGTCTGATATTGATTGTGTATTAAATACCGTAAATACTTTACTAGAGGCCTGCCTTGAATAGAAGCCTGTCTTGATATCAGAGCCAAAGTCTCAGAGTGTCGGGAACAAATTAGTGGCCTACCTTGAATAAACATCTGCCTTAAAGGGACATACCCTAGTTTTTAAACACTAAGACATATTTTTACTATTAGAGCCGTTTTTGGTAACTGAAATCATACTTTACTTAGATTTTATGGTTTAGATTATCAATCTCCGTACATTCGAAGTGTTTTGGTCATCCTAGTATTTTTAATACCACAAAAGACATTTCTCATATTTTTAAAAACGTATGTATGTCTGAGAGGTAACAGTTATGGAGTCAAGGTTTAGTCTATTTTAGAGGGTATTTCACCATTTCAAAGTCACAGACTCGTGTTTCACTCAGTTGTAACTCTATCCAAATGTATTACAGGTTTGTAGATTAACTAAACTTAGTGTCCATTTTTATGACTTTAAACTAGGGTGTGCACCTTTAAGTAAAGGCCTGTTTGTACTTAAAGGCCTGTTTGTATCATTCTAGCTTTGTGTCAGAGTATAAAGACCATTATAGTTGTCACTTCTGTTTAAATTAATGGCATTATATATAACTAGAGCAAATAGATTTAGTAATCATCAGCTATTAGATGTCAAACATTAAATTTTGGTAATTTGTTACATATAGTCTTAGAGAGAAAATCCGCTACATTTTTTCCATTGGTAGCAAGGGATCTTTTATATTCACAATCCAACAGACAGGATAGCATATTCCATGGCCTTTGATATACCAGTCATGGTGCATTGGCTGGAACGAAAAAAACCGGGGATCAATCCTAGACTGTTAGCACATCAGGCGAGCACTAGACCACTGGGCTACATCCCTCCCCAATGATGTTATATATAACATGTCAAAATTGACCACACAGCAAAAACAGGAAGTTTGTTAATATAATAATCATATTTAAAGTTTATTTTGTTTAATGGCACCACTAGAGCACACAGATTAATAATCATTGGCTACTGGATGTCAAATATTTGTTAATTCTGACAATTAGTCTACAGTTAAAGTTTATTTTGTTTATAGACAACACTAGAGCACAATGATTAATTAATCGGAGAGGAATGTAGCATAGTGGTAAAGTGCTCGTCTGGTGCGTGGTCGATTTAGGATCGATCTCTGTCAGTGGATCCCTTTGGGCAATTTCTATATTCCAGCCAGACTCAGTATATGACAACTGGTGTAACAAAAGTCATGGTATGTACTATCCTGTTTGTAAGATCCCTTGCTACTAATTGGAAAAAGTAGCACACTGGGTGGTGGCAGCAGGTTTCCTCTCTCATTATCTGTGTGTGGTCCTTAACCAGATGTGCAATGTCATATAAGCCTAATTAAAATGTGCTGTGTGTGTCGTTAAATAAAACATTCAATCCTATTGATTAATTAGTCAATCAGCAACTATTAAATATCATAACATTTGGTCATTATGACAGCCTTATAGGTAGGGCCCTGAAAAGACATATATAACTGTAACAGAAAAATCAACCTCCACTGAGGGGATTCCAACCACAGACAGTCAATATGAGAGTCCAGCGCTCTACCAACTGAGCTAATAGGGACTGCCAGTAGAAGCACTTTATACCAACACTACTACATAACCTCACAGTATCATTAATTGTCACTATAGCTTGTTCAGCTTGCCCAGACAGAGACATTGTATATAATAGCATAGGCCATGATTAATCAATCAGTAACTTTTGGATATGAAGGAAGGAAATGTTTTATTTAATGATGCACTCAATACATTTTATTTACGGTTATATGGCATCAGACATATGGTTAAGGACCACACAGATACTGAGAGAGGAAACCCACTGTCGCCACTTCATGGGCTACTCTTTTCGATTAGCAGCAAGGGATCTTTTATATGCACCATCCCACAGACAGGGTAGTACATACCATAGTCTTTGATATACCAGTTGTGGTACACTGGCTGGAACGAGAAATAGCCCAACCAACGGGGATCGATCCCAGATCGACTGCGCATCGAGCGAGCGCTTTACCACTGGGTCACATCCTGCCCCTAGACAGTATCAACGCCATTGTAGCTTGTTCAGCTTGCCCAAACAGAGACTTTGTATATAATAGCCGTATATTACCACTCAAGCAGATCACCTATAAACACTCTAGTGTGGTACTTCAGTGTTTAGAATTACAGACAATTAACCGATGTGTTTTCGGTCAACAGATAGATATATGGATTGTATACAACAAGATAATATGAGGACTGTATAGCTTCTGTTGTCGGTACAACACCCCACTCATAATTAGTGCCGGTTGATTGAACACAATCAATCAATAGAGACCTCACAGTACTATATATATATATCTATATATATCGCTTGAAATAACAAACAGAAAATTCATGTTATAACATGGTATATGTGGCCTTCACACACACATTCCTGTCCTACAAATAAAAGTCTCTTCATATAGACACAAGTCTGTCTTTATTAATACAGGTATCTGTCATATAGGCACAATCTCTGACCTTATAAATATGGGTCTCTGTCAAATAGATATGAGTGTCTGTCATATAGACACAATCTCTGACCTTATAAATATGGGTCTCTGTCAAATAGACATGAATGTCTGTCATATAGACACAATCGCTGACCTTATAAATATGGGTCTCTGTCAAATAAACATGAGTGTCTGTCATATAGACACAATCTCTGACCTTATAAATATGGGTCTCTGTCAAATAGACATGAGTGTCTGTCATACAGACACAATCTCTGTCCTTATAAATATGGGTCTCTGTCAAATAGACACAATCTGTGTTCCTATAAATATGGGTCTTTGTCAAATAGACTTGAGTCTCTGTCATATAGACACAAGTGTCTGTTCTTATATATATATATGGGTCTCTGTCATATGGACACAATCTCTGTCCTTAATATGGGTCTCTGTCATATAGACATAATCTCTGTCCTTAATATGGGTCTCTGTCAAATAGACATGAGTGTCTGTCATATAGACACAATCTCTGTCCTTATAAATATGGGTCTCTGTCAAATAGACATGTCTCTGTCCTTAATATGGGTCTCTGTCATATACATGGTAAACACAATCTTTGTCCTTATAAATATGGGTCTCTGTCAAATAGACACAATCTGTGTTCCTATAAATATGGGTCTTTGTCAAATAGACTTGAGTCTCTGTCATATAGACACAAGTGGCTGTTCTTATATATATGGGTCTCTGTCATATATACACAATCTCTGTCCTTAATATGGGTCTCTGTCATATAGACACAATCTCTGTCCGTAATATGGGTCTCTGTCATATAGACACAATCTCTGTCCTTAATATGGGTCTGTCATATAGACACAATCTCTGTCTTCATAAATATGGGTCTCTGTCATATAGACACAATCTCTGTCCTCATAAATATGGGTCTCTGTCATATAGATACAATCTCTGTCCTTAATATGGGTCTCTGTCATATAGACACAAGTGTCTGTTCTTACATATATGGCTCTGTCATAAAGACATGAGTCTGTCCTACAAATACAGGTCTCTGTCATATAGACACAATCTCTGTCCTTATAAATATGGCTATCTTGTCCAATAGACATGACTCTCTGTCCTTATATATATATGGCTCTGTCATAAAGACATGAGTCTGTCATATAAATACAGGTGTGTTATTTAGACACATGTCAGTCTGTCATACACATACACAACAGGTTTCTGTCATACAGGTACAATCTCTGTCCTTTCCTTATAAATATGTCTCTCTGTCATATGGACATGAGTCTATGTCCTACAAATGCAGGTCTCTGTCATATAGACATGAGTGTGTCCTTATAAAATGCTGGTCTCTGTCACATTGACACAAACTCTGTCCTACAAATATAGGTTTCTCTTATCTAGACATGAGTCTATGTCCTACAAATGCAGGTCTCTATCATATAGACATGAGTGTGTCCTAGAAATACAGGTCTGTCATATAGACATGAGTGTGTCCTACAAATGCAGGTCTCTGCCATATGGACAAAAGTCTGTCCTAGAAATACAGATCTCTATTATATAGACACAAATCTCTATTCTTATAAATATGAGTCTGTCAAATAGACATGACTCTGTCCTACAATACAGATTTCTGTCAGAGACAAGTCCATCCCAACCAGAGCCCCACTGCTGGTATATCAAAGGTCATGGTATGTACTGTCCTGTCTGTGGGAAAGTGCATATAAAAGATCCCTTGCTACTATTGGGAAAATGTAGTGGGTTTCCTCCCAAGTACATGCCAAAAATTATGAAATGTTTGACATCCAATAGCCAATGATTAATTAATTAATGTGCTCTAGTGTTGTAATTAAACAAAACAAAACATTTGTTTGTGTGTGTGCATACATGTACATGTAGATATCCTTTAAATTACTCCCTGTCAATGAACTCTAAAGGTAGGCTATTGCCTTA
The DNA here is from genome assembly GCF_016097555.1 of Gigantopelta aegis. NCBI lineage: Eukaryota > Metazoa > Mollusca > Gastropoda > Neomphalida > Peltospiridae > Gigantopelta > Gigantopelta aegis. Next base: position 17,106,360 of record NC_054709.1, read on the forward strand.
ATTGGTGTATTAATAATGTAAACGTCTATCAACCGAGTTTGTATTTCTAACACAGATGGTTGCGGTAATGTAGCATGAACGTACTGATAGTGTGATGGCAATCAATGTTTTACGATAAATTAAGTATCAGAAACTCTGTACATATATCAGGTGATTACAAAAAAGAAGAAGAAAAAAGCCCAAATTTTAACCATCCCACTTTTTGGAGTTAAATAATGGTAAAAGTCTGCAATGCAGAACAGTGAGATTGTGTGCAAAACCTGTTTATTATGTTATGCAATGGTTTAAAAAATAGCATCTACATTGTACATTGTATATACTCCAAAGTACACTAAAATTCATTCTTCATACAGCAATCTTCCTCAGAAACCCCCAACCAGCCAACCCACCCCTTCCTCACAACCCCACCCACCCCAACACACACAACCCAAACTAATAATGTACATCAATTTTGTTAAACACTTAAAATTGGTGGTACTTTTGAGTTGAGGGAAGGGGTGTATGTGCACATCACAACACCCCACCTCCACCCCCATATCTGCACCTGGGCACCATAAGTGTTTGCTTATGTTTTCTTTTGTAATTCACATGCTTACATAATAATGAAAGAAAGAACAAAAGAAAAAGAAAACAAATAACAAATAATAAAAGAAAAAAACAGAACAAACAGAACAAAACAAAAATATGTACAGAAAAAAAAGCAATATGAAATTTTAGCTGAGAAAAAACAAACAACATCAACGATTTTTCTCTTGTGAAATGATAGTGCTAAAACAAAACAAAAATATAAAAGAAAAAGAACAACACAAAAATATGTTTAAAAGATTTTATTAAAAAGAAATAAAGAAATGATTATGAAGTTACAGCTGGGGAAAAGCCAGCTTCAACGATTTTTCTCTTGTCAACCGATTGTCCCAAAACAAAACAAAAACAAGAAAAAGAACAAAACAAAAATATGTCTAAAAGATAACAAAAAAGAAAAAAGCGAGAAAAATTATTATGAAATTACAGCTGGAAAAAGAGAGCATTAAAAAAAAAAATAATAGTAAAAAATAAATAAATAAAAAATAAAAAATTCACGTGCACTGATTGTCCAAAAACATTACACAATACACCTGCTAATTTATTTACACCCGACGACAGGTTCATCAACCCATTGTCTGTACAACAGTCGATCAGTCTGTCACATTTAAAGGCCAACTGCATATATACACACAGAACGTGATGAGTCTAGTCCTACCGATAAAAATATTTGGCTGAAGTCATGGCAGCCACTAAACAAATCCATGCCATCGCTCAGCACACAATACATCAAACAGTCAATGAATGGCTATCTAGAAATCCTATAACTGTCCCAGGCATGTCGGTCTAATGGATATGGAAATGGAAATGGCGGTACGTTTGAATGGTGTTAAGAAATGCTGTATTTAAGCACTTGTATGCTCGCTATGACCAAGCGACAATAGAAGATATCTATTTTTCTGATCTCAGGAGAGCGACCTTGTAATTGCGGTGTATGTTGCAACATTGAGATCAACGTGTCAACATACTGCGAATCTTTGATATGAAAACTATAAAGGGCCAAACCCAACCCAGCTTAACATAATTAAGGGGAAGTATAATTAAAAAATAATATATATATATATATATATATAACATTACTGTTATAACATTGTGATTAACAGCAAGGGTTCTTTTATATGCACCATCCCACAGACAGGGTAGTACATACCATGGCCTTTGATATACCAGTCGTGGTGCACTGGCTGGAACGAGAAATAGCCCAATGGGGATCAATCCCAGACCAACCGCACATCGAGCAAACACTTTACCACTGGGCTACGTCCCGCACCCATTGTGATTTAGACAAATATGAACTTTCATAAATATTCAGTATTAAAAAAGCCTGTTGGGCAAACTACTACCATATATAGACTCATTATTTACGGGAAAGGAAAGGAATGTTTATTTAAAGCCGCACACCCTAGTTCCATCCAGTGAAAATAAATTATAATTTGGTTAATCTACAAACCTGTAACATACTTAGATCACGTTTTTATCAAATGGAGTGAAAAAGCAGGTTTTATATCGATAAATACCATGGGAATCCCCATGTCCCAATTGCTTGAAATAATTTTGAAAGTTAGTATTCTGATGTCACCGGTAGATGTCGCTCGAAGCACAACAATGCCTACGTCACGACAAATTTCACAGACTTGGGGTGCGTTTGTTTCACCTCTCCTGGACATGTTCCAACTGTCCTGTCCTGGTTGTATCCCCTCTCCAGATATCATAAGACTTAGCAAAATTATTGGTTTTAAGGGTTTGTAACGTTTTGTATTGAGACACTTACTTGTCTGAACTTTATTGTTACTGAAAATGTTCACGAACTGTGAAGAAAAATCTCACAAATGAACAACAACAAATCGGATGTTGATTGCGCGAACCGTGCACGAGAAAACCAACCGAACCAAAATGATAACGGTCACGTGATATACCAACATCTGTGACATTGAAATGGAAATATCCCCTCTAAAAATAGATTGGACCTCGCTTGCTTAACGTTTTTTTCTCGACAACACGTCTTGTGAAAAAATGCAAAAAAAGCATTTCGTGGTTTTACAAACATCAGGATTACCAAAAAGCACTTCAGGTGAATGGAAATGTGTATTCTAAATAATAAAATGTAAGTAAAGTGCAATTTTATTTGTAAAAAATGGGGTTTAATAGCGAAAAACAACGCCGTAATGGTTAACAAATAAACGTAACTAGGGTGTGTCCCTTTAACAAAACCTCAGCACATTTTAAATTACAGCTACATGTATTTGGTGTATGGCTATGCTGACATCTGGTTTAAACAGAGAGAAAGAAACCTGCTGCCGCCATATTAGCAACTCAATAAAAACTTTGTTTTGTTTAACGACACCACTAGAGCACATTGATTTATTGAATGTCATACATTTGGTAATTCTGACATATAGTCTCAGAGAGGAAACCCACTACATTTTTCCATTAGTAGCAAGGGATCTTTTATATGCACCATCCCACAAACATGATAACACATACTACTGCCTTTGGATATACCAGTCGTGGTACACTGGCTGGAACAAGAAATAGCCCAATGGACCCACCGACGGGGATCGATCCCAGACTGACCGCGTATCAAGACAGTGCTTTACCACTGGGCTTCATCCTGCCCCAGCTGGTAAATAAAGCAACAAGGGTCTTTTATAATATTATGCACTTTCCCAGTCATATCGTGACCTTATACTAGCAAACAAACATGTGCTAAGGTGCGTTTTTATGAAAAAAACCCAAAATCCTTCAACTCATGAATGGGCGGGACATAGCCCAGTGGTAAAGCACACGCCTGATGCGCAGTCAGTCTTGGATCAATTCCCGTTGGGGTGGGACATAGCCCAGTGGTAAAGTACACGCCTATTGTCCGAACCAAATTGTTAAAAACTACGAAAAATTACTCTCCTACCTTTAATTGCCGTTAGATTTCCTCCAAAGTTTGTCCAGACAGAAATCTTGAAAAAACCCATTACAATGACACAGATTCCACATACCAGATGATAACCATGTCACCTATATCGACTTCGCTGCGAGCGCATAGGGAAAAAAGCATGTAATTTTGTGCCAGCTGCCATTTTGACTTTTTATGGAATATTCTTCAAGAGGGGTGAAAGGATAGGACTTAATCTAACAAGTCATAACATGTTATAATATATAAAAGCAAACGTGATGACGTCATATTATTTATTATTATTTTTTATTATTATTAAAAAATGTTTAATGATACCACTAGAGATAAATGATTTCATATTAATTGTGTCACATACTTTGGAGGCTTTCACCCCTCTTGAAGAGTATTCCATAAACAAGCAACATGGCAGACGGCAGAAAACTGCATGTATTTTTCCCTATGCAATCTCAGCAAAGATGATATCGGCGACATCGTTGCAGTCTCGTGTGTGGAATCTGTATATTTGTAGTGGTTTTTTTTGCGATTTGTGTCTGGACAAACTTTGGAGGAAATCTAACGGCAATTAAAGGTAGGAGAGTAATTTTTTGTAGATCGATCCCCGTCGGTGGGCCCATTGGGCTATTTTTCGTCCCAGCCAGTGCACCACGACTGGTATATCAAAGGCCGTGGTATGTGCTATCCTGTCTGTGGGATGGTGTATATAAAAGATCCCTTCTTACTAATGGAAAAATGTAACTGATTTCCTAACTATGACTGTGTCAAAATGACAATATGTCTGACATCCAATAGCCGATGATTAATAAATCAATGAGCTCTAGTGGTGTCGTTAAACAAAACAAACTTCTTCTTTTTTTCAACTCATGAATTTATACCCATGCTGTATTTTCACTGCTGAGATACAATGCAGATACCAATGGCTGTCCGTGACATTTCTACATTGTGAACATACATGTATACTAAGGTGTGTGTTCATGATTTTTTTTCTTTTTTTTAACATGTGCCTATATTAATTATATTAGTCACATCTAGCACTGGTAATTGAGTGTCACGGATGTTGCTTATATGTTGAACTCCGGTTTGGACTATCTCAAAAACTAGGACGACTTTTTGGCTCTCCGCTGCGCCACTATTATACATTGTAAACATATACTAAGGCACGTGTTCGTGAAAAAAACATGTCCCTATATTAATTATATTACATGTCCCTATATTAATTATATTACATGTCCCTATGTTAATTATATCACATGTCCCTATATTAATTATATCACATGTCCCTATATTAATTATATCACATGTCCCTATATTAATCTGATTTACAGGAGTCACATTTGGCATTGGTAATTAGGAGTCACTAATACACATGCAGCTTATATCTATTACCAATATCTGTAATTAAGATTTAATCATGAACATAGTTCATACAAAAGCCTGTGTACATCCACCTAAATGAGATGTAAGTACTGTAGGTTTGTTTTCTTTAATGACACCACTAGAGTACATTGATTTATTAATCATCAGCTATTGGATGTCAAACATTTGGTAATTCTGACATGTAGTCTTAGAGAGAAAACCCGCCACATTTTTTTCGGTCAGGTCAGGTCAGGTCATAGGGTTTTACATGCACACTCAGAACAAGCTGTTGTAGTGCACGCCTGTCATGGGCACATGTGCCTGTCTGGGCCAGCTCCTCCGTCCAGGACAGGAAATTTGTTTATAGTAGCAAAGGATCTTTTATTTGCACCATCTCACAGACAGGATAGCACATACCACAGTCTTTGATATACCAGTCGTGTTGCACTGGCTGGAATAAGAAATAGCCCAATGGGCCCACCAACAAGGATCGATCTCACACCGACCGCGTATCAAGCGAGTGCTTTACCACTGAGCTACATCCCGCCCCCTAAGTATTGTAAAGCGCAAACTGAATAATTACAGTTGATAGGAAGATATATAATTATTGTATTATTATGGAAATTCAAATGAGTGACAGAGAGATTAGGCCACCATGTAGTCCAACGGGAAAGTTAAATATTTTCTTTTTTGATCCAGAATTTCAATCCTATATCCAAAAATCCAGAATTGATGTCATATATAGAGGATAATAAACGAGTTACCAGTTATTATCAAATTTATGTCCCGAGTGAAATAATTTTCACTTGTCACAAGCTTTAGCGAGTGACAAGTGAAAATTATTTCACGAGGGACATAAATTAGATAATAACTGATACCGGGTTTGTTATTCTATTTATTACTCCAGCTATTTGGGGTTTTTTAAAGCCTTTGTTTTCGATATAGCCTACATCGGCTACACATCTGTGTATATAGAAATGACATAAACCACTTTACTGTTCTGGGTATTGCTTTAACTTTGTATTTTATTCACGGTTCACAGATAATTTTCAAAACACAAAGTTCTATATATTCTGTAAAATAAATCTATAATGAATTGCATTAAATTACCATTTTATTACAAGTTTAACACTGAAACCAGAAAGACATAAACGCAAACGCTTTAAACTATGTGATGCCATTGTGTGTGCTTTGCCAAATCGTGATGACGTCATATTTATACAGACAAGGTGATTGGTTTGTTGGCGTCAAATCGTCAAATAGTAGTGTACGTTAAACCAATGCATGATAATTTCTCAGTGAGAAATTATTATTTTTATTTTTCCCGTTATGAGTGCCTGCTGGGGTAATAATTACTGTTAAATTTTACTATTTAGTACATATATATTGTAATAATAGTAAAGGTGTATTAAAGGGACATTCCTGAGTTTGCTGCAATTTTTAAGATGTTATCGACTAACAGAGACTTTTTGACAACTATAATTACATATCAAATATATTTTTCTGCATAAAATATTAGTGGCTGTATATTACACGTGTTTGTGATCGTTGTAATATTTGTACTAGGTTAAATTTCATTTTATATCCTTTTTATCAATCGGAAACATCTTGCAATGCAGCAAACTCGGGAATGTCCCTTTAATTACATTGTTATAATATGTCAAAAATAGTGTTTTCGTGTTCATTCATTTGGTGGTGGGGGAGGCGAATGACACATTTGTGCACTTTAAATTATTTTTGGTACATCCTCCGGTCCAGTCTCTGATTTGATCAGCGGCCTGATTATACAGTGAAACCCCTCCAAACTGGACACCATAGGGACCAATAAAAATGTCCGGTTTTTATAGGGATCCGGTTTAGAGAGGTTAAAAGTTTAATTGTCCAATTCATCACTCAGATCGGCATATTTGTATTAGGCAATTTTTACAAATTTGAAAGAAGAAGAAGAAGAAAGGTTAAGTTCTATACTGATTTTTAAAAAGGGACTCCAGTTTTGAGGGAATTCCGGTTTACAGAGGGTCCGGTTTTGAGGGAATTCCGGTTTACAGAGGGTCCGGTTTTGAGGGAATTCCGGTTTACAGAGGGTCCGGTTTTAAGAGGTTTCACTGTAGAAAAAAAAATATTCTTGAAATTGCAGCTTTTATAAGAAAAGTAATTACAATGGGGGATTTTTCATGCCAGTACCGGCTCCAACCCAGAGTGAGTGCACCGCTAGGCTCAATGGGTAGGTGTAAGGCCAAATACACCGAGTTTCACCCACCCACATGGGGGATGATTACCCGGCATGCACTGCAGGTTCCGTGTATCCCAGGCTCAGGTGATACTAAGATAGCACAACTGACAGCAAGCACGGAGCACAGACCTGTCAAGCAGTCCCATACTGAAATGGAAATACTGCGGCTTCACCATTCATCTCATCATCATCCATGTTTGTAATGTCAACAAAACAAAAACAAATGTCTGTGTCTCTGTGTCAAATGTTTGTGGCATTTTCTAAAAACAAAAGCAAACAAAGAAGAGTAATTACCTGCTTGTTGCGTTCATGTTTGTAGATGCGACAGTTCTGTTCAAGGTACCTTCTTCTATCTTGCTCTCAATATCGTTGTAACTTCGTACAGGCACGATCTTCAGGTTCTCCGCTACAAAGCAAAACAGTCAACCTAATTTCCCACAAGTCACTGCAAAACTACTATTTCTCCCATCCCTGTAGCTATGCAAAACAGACAAATTCATATGTCCACTTATGGATTAAAATTGGCCTTGTATGCAGATGCATGAGCAGGGGGAGGGTTTCGTGGGTTCAAACCCCTCCCTGCTCAAGCACATTTTCAAAAATAATGTAAGACACCAGCAAAGCATTACCACATGTCTAATGTGTTTAATTAATGTTGTTGAGTACATATATACATGTATACATATACATATACATATACATATACATATACACACTGTATATTGTAAATTATCCGGTTTCAAGGGGGCTTACTATATATTTTTTATATGTACCAGTTGTTTTGCTAGTTGGCATCTACAGGTATATATATGCCCAGTTTCATTTTTTTTACCAAAAGTGCACAATTCAGTCAAATATTGGGTCTTAGTTGCCCCACTACTACAAGTACTGCTAGTACACAAGTCAATCAAATTAAATGACAAATGAAGTTTATGGTTTAAACAATATTTATTTCTGTTTATATATTAACAGATGGGATTGGTCAACAGGCATAGCCTATATAAAGACCTTTCCATACGTTATACAACTGAAATACTTACTGGTCAACATGGACAAGCATTTATTGTCAGAAAAGTAAAACAATTGCATTATTAACCTGTCAAAATATAAATATTTGTATACAAATTGGAACCTGAGAAACAAGAAGAATAAAGGAGAAGGTGAACGGTTTTATCAGTCAAAATGTTTGCTTCTAGCAATGAAATGTTGGGACTGCTTTGAATACTAAGACTATTTTCTTGTAGTGTTAAGTTGGTATTTATGAAGTAAGGAAATGTTTTATCTGATGACACACTCAACACATTTTATTTTCGGTTATATGGCATCAGACAGATGGTTAAGGACCACACAGATATTGAGAGAGGAAACATGCTGTCACCACTTCATGGGCTACTCTTTTCGATTAGCACCAAGGGATCTTTTATATGCACCATACCATCGACAGGATAGCACATACCACAGCCTTTGATGTACCAGTCGTGGTGCACTGCCTGGAACAAGAAATAGCCCAATGGGCCCACTGACGGGGATCAATCGCAGATTAAGCGCGCATCAAGCGAGCGCTGTACCACTGAGCTACATCCCGTCCCTGGTATTTATAATGACACATACCGTAGAACCCGCCTTTCGGATGCTGTCTAACCCGCAGACCTCCTCTCCTTGTTTTAATGTCGAGTAAGTCACGAACTTGTTCATTGTAAATTTCCAACATGCTGAATGTGACCTGGACAAAACAAAACCCACACAGATACGTTTGTCATAAAGAATGAATGAATGAATGAATGAATGAATGAATGTTTAACGACACCCCAGCACAAAAACACATATCGGCTATTGGGTGTCACAAATGTTAAGTATTGTCATAAAGAACATATTGCATTAAGATCCACTTTCCATAAATTTGTCATAAAGAACATATTGCATTAAGATCCACTTTCCATAAATTTGTCATAAAGAACATATTGCATTAAGATCCACTTTCCATAAATTTGTCACTTTCAATTTTCCTTCTGCACCTTTAAAGATGTTTTAGAAATAGGTGGATAGACGGATGGAAGGGCAGGGAGGGAGGGAGGGAGGGAGGGATGGATGGATGGAGGGAGGGATGGATGGATGGATGGAGGGAGGGAGGGAGGGAGGGAGGGAGGGACAGATGGATGGATTATAATACCTCAAATTCAGCTTAGATAATAATACCTCAAATTCAGCTTAGATAATAATACCTCAAATTCAGCTTAGATAATAATACTTCAAATTCAGCTTAGATAATACTTCAAATTCAGCTTAGATAATAATACTTCAAATTCAGTTTAAAGAGTACCACATATACCTCAAATTCAGCTTAGATAATAATACTTCAAATTCAGCTTAGATAATACTTCAAATTCAGCTTAGATAATAATACTTCAAATTCAGTTTAAAGAGTACCACATATACCTCAAATTCAGTTTTTTCACCACCTGCTAACTTCTCATCAATACCTTGATATATCTTTTCACAAAACTGTGGAACAATTCCTAAAAGAAGCAATGAAATTGTTAATAAATATGTCAACCTGAACACATAAAATAAACATAGATATTTTCACATTATGTTGTACTGTTTTATGTCTATTTTTAGTTTCAATACACCCATTTTAATTAATGTTTATATTACTATGTTCGCACTTCTTAAAATTTTAAATAATAAATACAGTCGAATCCACTTTATTGCATATCGGTTTATGCAATTAAGTTAATTTGACTGTATAAGCATCAAACAGAAATCAGTCTAAAGTTGTCATAACCAAAACCAAGGAGAGCTGAAGATCACTGTCCTGAAATTGTTGTAGACAAGGAATTAAAGTTATTTTAAGGTGATCAATTTTCCACTCATCAAACGTTTTCTAGGCAAAGACCAGGGCCCCGTTCCACGAAGCGATCTTAGTGCTAAGATCATCTTAAGGGCATAAGGTAGCTATGCATATACGATGATCTTAGGGCTAAGATCGTTTCGTAGAACGGGCCCCAGGGGCCTAATTCACTAAAGTCTCGCAACTTTGCGATCTCGCAGTGCAATGCTAAAAGACTTGCAAAGAGGATGCTTTGTTGTCTAGCAGAGCCTAAGAGACCTTTGTGAATTAGGCCCCAGAAATGGTCATAAACACTTTTTTTAAAACAACCAACAAATATTTTTTGAAAAGTTTATTGTAAATGAGTTATCTACCTCTATTGATTCCATATCCAACTACAGACCAGCTCTTGCCCGACCCAGTCTGCCCGTATGCAAACAGTGTGGAGTTGTAACCTTCCCACGCGTTCGTGAGGATACCCATTCCTAAATCATTGAACACTTTTTTCTGAAAATAAACATATGTCAAGGTGTTCGAGCATTATCATTAAAATTCATTGACAAATGGCAAAAGAAAAGGATACATGTATTTGTTTTTATCCCGTAATGTCTGTATACATTGACAAGATATGATGACTAGATAAATCTCTATATTTTCGGTCACTGACCAAAAATATAGGTCATATGACATAAATCCGACGCGTATTTCAGACTAGATTTTCAACAAACATACTTTTTAAATCATTTGTTTAAGTACAGTAAATACAAATAACTTTTAGTTTTGTGATAACAATTCAAAACTTATATATTTATTTATGAATTAAGAAAGAATGACGTCATGTATATTGTATGACGTCATATGGCAAAAGCCTTGCTATGATGTCATATGGCAAAAGCCTTGCTAAGCTGACGATACTTGATTTGCGTACACAAAAATGGAATAAATAATGATTTTCCCGACTATTCCTGTAGGATTGCAGGATAAAAGAAATAACTGGTAATTGTCTTAAGATATCGGTTTTATCCTGCTCAGGTCGAATAGCAAATGCACAGCCTCGCTGCATTTCCCATTCTAACCTTTGCAGGACAAGGCCGATATCTTAAGACAGTAACCAGTTATTTCCGATATACTAAAGAGCATATTTTAAACTATGGCTATTTGGTGTCTAACATATGGTTATTTCGACACTTTGTGAGAGTGAGAGACAGAGAGAGAGGAAGGAAGGAAGGAAATGTTTATTTAACAACGCACTCAGCACATTTAATTAAGGTTATATGGCATCAGACATATGGTTAAGGACCACACAGGGAGGAAACCCGCTGTCGCTACTTCATGAGCTACTCTTTTTGATTAGCAGCAAGGGATCTTTTATATGCACCATCCCACAGACAGGATAGTACATACCATGACCTTTGTACACCAGTTGTGGAGCACTGGCTGGAACGAGAAATAGCCAAATGGGGCCACCGATGGGGTTCGACCCTAAACCGACCGCGCATTGAGCAAGTGCTTTACCATTGGGCTATGCCCCCCCCCCCCCCCCCAACCACAAGAAGGGACGATGGGCATAAGTAAGTATATACCTGGTCAGCGAATTTCTTTCCGTTGGGGTGAGAAGGATCCTGTGCATGGTACCCATCGGGCTGCTCCTTCGACCCGTCGTGCGACCAGTAGCTGTAGTCGAATGTGAATTTCTTCTCGTCATTCTTGTCTTCAGGGTTCTGTATCATCGTCACCGGCCCATTCATCTCAATGATCACCTTGGCATTGCGGTCTCGTTCACGTTTGTTGTGCAAACTGTTAAGGAAAAGTCTACCGGCCTCGGCGATGGGTGTCGTGGTTAAGCCATCGGACATACGGGTGGTATAGGTACTGGGTTTGCATACTGCAATGGTGCCGGCTCCCACCCAGAGCGAGTTTTAACGACTCAATGGGTAGGTGTAAGACCACTACACCCTCTTCTATCTCACTAACCACTAACCAACTACCAACTAACCTACTGTCTGGACAGACAGCCCAGATAGCTGAGACATGTGCCCAGAACAGCGTGCTTGAACCTTAATTGGATATAAGCATGAAAATAAGTTGAAATGAAATTGAAATGAAAAATCCAATGATTAATCAACAAATAATAATAATTTCTGATTATTAGGGTTTTTTGTTAAACATTAATTTTAAAATGTTTTATAACTTCCTATAGAAGTAAATTCTTCTTGGACCAAAATTCCAGGTGTGTAGGGCAGTCTAGACTTGTGTGGGGTGGGGGGTGGGGGGAAGAGTTCGAATATTAATCTAGTAGGGGGTGGGGGGAAGAGTTCGAATATTAATCTAGTGGACCCTTTTTTCTTCATTTTTTCTGGACACATATATTGCCGATGAATAGCCTACATGTAAAACCGAACTGTAAAAAAAATGTTTTGGCTTCAGTGACAAACCTCCCCACACCTCCCAGTCCACACACACCTCCCAGTCCACACACACCTCCCAGCGCACACACACCCCTCCCAGCCCACACACACCCCTCCCAGTCCACACACCCCTCCCAGACCACAAACCCTCCCAGTCCACACACCCCTCCAGCCAACACACCCCTCCCAGTCCACACACCCCTCCCAGCCCACACACCCCCCTCCCAGTCCACACACCCTTGCATTCAATTAAACATCATTTTAAAAAATCATTAAATTTAATGAACAGATATGATCATATTAATGTGTGTGACAGTTTAATTGGAAATATGTGTACACATGGCAGATAAATCAGAGATCTGATTTAGAGAGCATTGCTCCAAATCCAATAAACATAATATTTCCATTTCCACATGTTTTTTTTATTATCCTCAATGAGCACACAATAAATCATTTAAGTCAATATTTCTTAATATGAAGAATACCGAAAAACAAAAAGAATACTTTTTACACACAACCCCCTCAATATCATCCAAAATCAATTTTGATTGGCTCCAACCAGTTATGCAAATAATTTGGAATATACCGGAGGGAACATTTTGTTTTTTAAAGTTTAATAAACGACAGTTGGTCAGCGGCAGATTGGGGGTGTGGGTGTGTGTGTGTGTGTGTGTGTGTATGTGTGTGTGTGTGTGTGTGTGTGTTGGGTTCAGTGGCCCGGACCCCCCCCCCCCCTAAATTTTGCGATAGTTATAATTATATTATATATCAATTTTCATTTTTTTTACGATCCCCATCCAAACCTCCCCCAAAGTTCCTTTGGCATTCCACCTCATGTCACTGCCCCCTCCCCCCCCCCAAATGGATTTTATGGACCTGCCACTGTTGGTGATCTGTTGAAAATTTATTAGCAACTACTATTTAACGTTTTACAATTGTGTAGCAATCTCTAAAATTTGTGTAGTGAACCACGACGTGGTACTGAACAAAATGTTCCCTGTACAGCCATCGAAATAAGTCAAGTCTAATGGTTGTTCAGGTTACCTAGAGGTTGCATGATTTCAAGAAAGTAGAGAATGGTAATCTTTGTTCTTCACAAAATCTTATTAAATGAAAACTACACCACATACATTTGTATCATTTGAGTGTTATTCAAATCTAAAATATGCATACATGTACAAGTGATGATTAAAAGTGTCGGCCTATAAATTTGTGGTAACCTATATAAGGGTTATCACATGGAAGTTAAAGTTTCTGTTCTTTTAAGGCACCACTTTTGGGTGCATACTACCAAATCAAATCCCATAGACGACAATAGTAACATATGTGGCTAAAACTCCTACCTGCAGCGTATCAACCGACATAAACGCCACGGATATAAATACTACCTACCACCCCTCGCCCTTATAGTGAATCAGAAAACATTGGGGGTCAAGCTGCTCATTTCTGAGATAACGGGTAGCGTCTATGACTACCTTAGTTCCGCATAAAATTTGAGTACTTTTTTTTTTCAGGTACTCCATACATGTTTCAAACACAAGGCTACTTAACACAGTGGTACTAGATGAAGGAAATGTTTTATTTAACGACGCACTCAAAACATTTTATTTACGGTTATATGGCATCAGACATATTGCTAAGGACCACATAGACATTGTAAGAGGAAACCTGCTGTCGCCACTTCATGGGCTACTCTTTTTCGATTAGCAGCAATGGATATTTTATCTGCACCATCCAGTAGACAGTATAGCACATACTACGGCCTTTGATGTACCAGGAAATAAAGGGGAATTTTGAAATCACAGCTTTAAATATTAAAAATACACTTAAAATTGCAGCTTTAAATATAACTCTCGGAAACATGTAGATACAACGCACGCACATGCGCACACTCGCACGCACACACACACACAACCAGGCCCTAGGAATTGGGGTGGGGCGGGGGATGTGTCCAACACATACACAATTGAAAAGGAAGAAGTTTGTTTTGTTTAACGACACCACTAGATGTTGGATCTCAAACATTTGGTAATTTCGACATAGTCTAAGAGAGAAAACCTGCTACATTTTTCCATTAGTAGCAAGGGATCTTTTATATGCACCATCCCACAGACAGGATAGCACATACCATGACCTTTGATATACCAGTCATGGTGAGCTGGTTGGAACAAGAAATAGCCCAATGAGCCCACCAATGGGGATCGATCCGAAACGAGCCCTTTACCACTGGACTATGCATACACAATTGAGGCCCAAAACATTTTTAGGTTTTTTTACCTACAACATATATATCATTGTATGTATAACATAAACAAAACGAAAATGTCATTGTGTCCTTAATTCATCAAGATAAAACCTCGAGCGCGTATGTTACGCTTGCCTTGGGGTTTATCTTGATAAACTAATCATTCAAACGAGCCTCCCCCCCCCCCCCCCCCCCCCCCTCACACACACACACACAAAAGAACGATATAAAGCGTATTATACAAGTTTCTTGTTTACTTGCGTAACTTGGCCCTATTCGTAAACAACAGACTGAAGTCTGGGGAAAAAACAATGGATGTAGCTCTATATATACAAAGTATTTTCGTAAATAAATATAACCCGACTTAAAAAATCGTAAACTGTACACTACTAAAACGCTGTCAGAGTTATACTGCTAGACACATCAATTTGACATTTAACAAAACAACTTTTTCGCAAAGGATATGAATGGGCGTACCCTCACCGCAACTTTGACGTTTTCTTCTGGCATGGTGGGGAAACAATACTCCAGAAAAAAGAGAAAAACAAAAAACTACTGCTCCTGTAATTAAGTCCGGTGTGCAAGCACGTTACACCCAATGCTGTATTAGAGATTTGATGTAAACCGAACTCCCATATTTATATTTGAACGTGCGAATCACAGTGTATCGGTTGCTAAGAGGTGTACACGCGAATCTATTTCCACATCCGACCAACAGTTTATCTGTTGCTAGGAGAAAAATCAATGAAGCTTGAAACGGATTATAGTTAGCGGTTCCAGTTTCTACCCGCTTCGATTCGTCAATGGGTATGTCGCTGGCGGATCAAGAGGGTGAATATAGGGCTGCCGCGAGAAACACATAGCATAATGTTTGAAAAGGGGTGTAGTTGAAACGGCACATGCGGTAGGGCCTATTCCAAAGTACACAAACATGACAAGAGACACAGAAAGATAATTTAAAGTTTGTTTGTTTAAACGACAACGTTGGAGCACATACATTTATTAATCATTAGCTAATGGCAGGCAATTAAGTAGACGTTGGGGTGGGGGTGGGCGTGACTGAGATCGAGGGCGCAAAGTGGGAAAGTTTCTAGGGGGTTCGGGGGTATGCTTCTCTGTAAACTTTTGAAAACTAGATGTCCTGAAATGCAATTTACTATCAATAATAGGACTATTTTTTCGGAATTATGGAGGGGCTGGAGTACCCAGTCGCCCCCCCCCCCCCCCCCCCACACACACACCTTACTGGTAAGAGAGTATTAACAACTGTCCAAATGTCCGTCTAGCTCTCTTACCGTCCTCGGGCTGGTGGATGTCAAACATTTGGTAATGTTGACATGTAGTCTTAGAGAGAAAAACCGCTACCTTTTTTCATTAGTAGCAAGGGATCGTTTATATGCACCATCCCAAAGACAGGATGGCACATACCATGACCTTTAATACACGGGCGTTCGGACCCTGGTTCAGGGGTTTCCACAGAGGCATGTGGCGTTGGGGGTCACTACGCCTTAGGTGTGTAAGTAAGCGCTTTGGCATTATGTAAGGGGCCTCAAATCAATTGCCTCTACGCTTCAATTGGCTATATGTGATCATCAACTGTTGGTTGTAACAACTATTAAAACTTAACAGCACACAGGTATTCACACTTCTAATAGGTGAAACATGTCCTTCATACCTAATTAGGTGTAAGGCCCTAAGCACCCTTTCATTTAACGACAGTCAATTACTAACTGTCATAGACAACAAAGCTGGCACTTGCATTTGCGTTAAACTGATAGTGAAAATATAACCGCCTTAAAAAAATATCCTGGGGGAAAGGTCTGCAGGTTGGATCGAGTTTGTAGGTGTGTGCTTATGAAGACAGGCAATAAAGCGTAGCGTGTTCCATCGACTGGTACTATATACTAATATCATACAATCAGGACCAGAACGCTCTTTGCTTTGATGTATCAGTCACGAAGCCCGAGTAGGCCTACTCTGAACGTAAGACCTCGGTGGCGCAGTGGTTACGCCATCGGAATACAGGCTGGTAGGTACAGGGTTCGCAGCCCGGTACCGGCTCCAACCCAGAGCGAGTTCTTAAGGGTTCAATGGGTAGGTGTAAGGCCACTTATCGGAGGCCGGACTCGGGGTAGGCGTGTTCGAAACCATAGAGGTATATGAGCACGTTAAAACCATATCTAAGTCTAAGTAAGGCCACTACACCCTCTTCTCTCTCACTAACCACTAACCAACTAACAACTAACCCACTGTCCTGGACAGACAGCCCAGATAGCTGAGGTGTGTGCCCAGGACAGCGTGCTTGAACCTTAATTGGATATAAGCGCGAAAATAACTTGAAATGAAATGAAATGACCGTAGGAAGGCCAGACGGACATTTGGATCGTAATTATTGGCCCTTAACCGTCCAAATGTCCTTCTAGCCATCTTACAGTCAGAGTACTCGGGCTACTAGTCATGGTACACTGGTTGGAAGGGGAAATAGCCCAATGGGATACTGACGGGCATCGGCTCTAAACCGACCGCGCATCAGGCGAGCGCATTACCATTGGGCTACGTCTCGCCCTCGAATCGACTATGAATATATTGATTTAAATTCACACACACTCTTCCTAACATTAATATTTTGAAGTTAGAATTAAGTAAACCCCCATTTCATTTCATTTCAACTTATTTTCGTGCTTATATCTAATTAAGGTTCAAGCACGCTGTCCTGGGCACACACTTCAGCTATCTGGGCTGTCTATCCAGGACAGTGGGTTAGTTGTTAGTTGGTTAGTGGTTAGTGAGAGAGAAGAGGGTGTAGTGGCGTTACACCAACGCACTGAGCCATTAAGAACTCGCTCTGGGTTGGAGCCGGTACCGGGCTGCGAATCCTGTACCTACCAGCCTGTAGTCCGATGGCTTAACCACTGCGCCACCGAGGCCGGTGTAAACCCCCAATTCATCCTTGGATCCGCGGCTGGAGAGGACGTACTAACCCTATACATGCTGAGCTGTGAACCTGTGGCAATTCTTAGGCGTGAGAAAATTATAAATCAGGGTCCAGGGACTGCAGGCTCATGGTCGGGTCCAGGGCGGAGTTTTTTGTTGTTGTTTGTTTAAGTTGAAAATGGAAATCTCTTTAAAAAAAAAAAAAAAAAAAATACTGTTAATGTTGAACCATACAAGTCGGTCATCGGTAGCACCCGCGAGTGATTGTTGGTATTGAACCGACGGTAGGTAACGAATTCGGAGACCTGCATAATCAACATATAAATCCATTCGGCTCTAAAATATAAACCACGATTATAAAATAGTTTAATTTTTAGACCGGCCTTGGTGGCGTTGTGGTTAGGCCATCGGTCTACAGGCTGGTAGGTACTGGGTTCGGATCCCAGTCGAGGAATGGGATTTTTAATCCAGATACCGACTCCAAACCCTGAGTGATTGCTCCGCAAGGTTCAATCGGTCAGTGTAAACCACTTGCACCGACCAGTGATCCATAACTGGTTCAACAAAGGCCATGGTTTGTGTTATCCTGCCTGTGGGAAACGCAAATAAAAGATCCCTTGCTGCTAATCGGAAAGAGTAGCTCATGTAGTGGCGACAGCGGGTTTCCTCTCAAAATCTGTGTGGTCTTTAACCATATGTCTGACACCATATAACCGTAAATAAAATGTGTCGAGTGCGTCGTTAAATAAAACATTTCTTTCTTTCTTTATTTTTAGAAAAAGTGTGAGATTATAGTAACGTTGCGTGAGAACGTGATGTTTGTTACAAATGCGTGAGACTCACGTCAAATGCGTGAGTGTTGACAGGTATGTACATGTACGTTGTCAGCACCCCCCCCCCCCCCCCCATACACTCTTCGTACGTATTGCCCGAACATCTCTTCCCATTTGGGCGTACATACCTTGTGGATTAGGGGAGGGACGTAACCCAGTGGTAAAGCGCACGCTTGATACACGGTCGGTCTAGGATCGATCCCCGTCGGTGGACCCATTTGGCTATTTCTCGTTTCAGCAAGTGTACCACGACAGGTCTGTCAAAGTTAAAGTTTGTTTTGTTTAACGACACCACAAGAGCACATTGATATATTAATCGTCAGCTATTAGATGTCTTTTTTGTTTGTTACTATAAGCCATTTCTGAATGGAATATGGCTTGTAACTGTAAACAGTGCCCAACGTCGGCTAAGTGGAACGACTTGGATTCAAAAGTACATGTTTACACACACATCGATCTACCTACACTGATTTACAAATATGAATGGGTTTTATATCGACGTGCTATTAAATCAGTACTAGTATTTAAATATTAATGCATTGCGTGTTGACGTTACGCATCAAATGCGACAGCCAACAGACGATTAGATGACGCGAATGGGTGAGCGTACCGTGACGTCAGCTGTGATTGTGATGTACGTGTACAGTTCTAGAGGACAAATCTACGTCACACCACTGTTCAACACTGTTTATGACTGCTATGCAACATTGGGTGGCAGTATCGATCGCAGTACGTAACACGGGTAGCAGGATCGAAAGTTAAAGTTTGTTTTCTTTAACGACACCACTAGAGGACATTTATTTATTAATAATCGTCCATTGGATGTCAGATATTTGGTAATTTTGGCAGGCTAAGACTGTCAACTGTTATGACGGAGTTGGCGAAATCTGCTGTTGCGTTGTAATTTCCACCACTTGCAACCAACGAGTGGAGTGCTCAAATTAACAACTAATCGGTTGTAGGAGTTGCAATCTAATTAAAATTAGCTCCACTATTACATGTGGATCTAAAGACAGCCAGTTGGAGCTCATGTCCACCAATCAAAACCTTACTTGCAGAATCATGCCAGTGATTTAAAAATAATTTGAAAACATTCCGAATTATCCTGAGGGTATACGACATGTTTCGTGTGAATTACGAATGCCTTAAAACATGTTTTATTTTATAAAATAAATAATTTGTAATGTAAAACTGAAGACTGATTTAGTTTATTTTTAATTTTATAAATAAATAAATAATTTTTAATGTAAAATTGAAGACTGATAACCCACCCCGTACGTATTGGTATGGTTCGCTGTACTGCGGCCACTAAAATAGACGCCCGATATTTTTAGAATTTGTATGCTCCCAAATAACGTTATAAAAGGCGAAGTGTGATTGGTCAATATTTAAATTATTATTTACAGACAAAATGTCACCTGGACATTGGGGACTATGCAGTGTTGTTAGTTTTAAATCACGGGCAGGATTCTGCAAGTAAGGTTTTGATTGGTGGACATGAGCTCCAACTGGCTGTCTTTAGATCCACATGTAATAGTGGAGCTAATTTTAATTAGATTGTAGGAGTTGTATACGACGAGAATCGAGTTGTAAGAAAGAAAGAAAGAAATGTTTTATTTAACGACGCACTCAACACATTTTATTTACGGTTATATGGTGTCAGACATATGGTTAAGGACCACACAGATTTTGAGAGGAAACCCGCTGTCACCACTTCATGGGCTACTCTTTCCGATTCCAATTAGCAGAAAGAGATCTTTTATTTGCGCTTCCCACAGGCAGGATAGCACAAACCATGGCCTTTGTTGAACCAGTTATAGATCACTAGTCGGTGCAAGTGGTTTACACCTACCCATTAAGCCTTGCGGAGCACTCACTCAGGGTTTGGAGTCGGTATCTGGATTAAAAATCCCAAGCATCGACTGGGATCCGAACCCAGTACCTAACAGCCTGTAGACTGATGACCTAATCACGACGCCACCGAGGCCGGTCCGTGTTGTAAGAGTGCTCAGACTAGCAACTGGACAGTCGTAGAAGTCATAAGATCGGCGAGTTAGTCAACTCCTTCGTGACAGTTGGTAGTTTGAGTCTAGCATTGGAGGGGAAATCCGCTACAATGTTTCCATTAGTAGCAAGGAATATTATATATGCACCATCCCAGACAGGACAGCACATACCACTGAATTTGATATACCAATAGCAGCGTACTGACTGAAATGAGAAATAGCCCAGTGGATCCATCGACACGGACAGGGATCGATCCTATCCCGACCGCGTATCAAGTGAGCGCTTTTAAATACAGAAATACTTAATCGCAGCCAGCAGAATGTAACATCTCGCGAAATGCGATTTTAAGCTACGCCCTTTTTCATAAGCCACGCCCTCATATTACAAAGGAGTCTTAACGTTTCCGCAGGAAATAAACATAAATATGAACGAGTAGGCCTAATTCTCTACTATATTGGTAAATTATGCCAAATATAGATCTGTGTTATTGTAACAAGCATTTAATAAAATGAAGTAATACAAATCGGTTTTATAATGAGCGTTTTTCAGTGTTTTTTTTTTTCTTCTAATCTGTACTTCCGATGTTTTGACGTACCTACGTAGTCCGATACACCTGCCGTCAACTCAGCAACTGAGTTTATGACAGATGTATCGGACTACAAACAACGCTGCATAGTTAATCATTTGTAAACGTGACACAATATTAATAATACGTGAATAATATAATATATCGCATAGTTGTTTGTTTGTTTGAGGTTTGTTTGGGGGGGGGGGGGGGGTTAACGCCTGTATCAGATATGTAAACATGAGTATATATATATACAGTATATGTAAAAATGAATATATAATCTTGGGTTAATTCATTATCTACCACCTACAGGTAAGGTGAGGGAATGGGGTTAAATGACCTAACAACTGACCTAACAATGTGGTACGTGCTGTTTGGCTATATATGCTGGGGGTAGTTTTTGCCAAAATTATAAACTTCAGATTTCAATTTTATCAGGGTAGATTTTCCATTTTGATTGTAATGTTAATTTCAGCTAAATAAATGCCTTCTTATGCAGACACTGAAAATTAAATATGAATGTGATGGATTAATCCATTATCTAAATGATCAGGGTATATTTACAATTTGTTATTTGTAATTTTCATTTTCTATTTTTGTAAAAGTGGGGTGGGACATAGCCCAGTGGATTAAGCATTGATGTGAGGACGGTCTGGGATCAATACCCGTCGGTGGACCCATTGGGCTATTTCTCGTTCCAGCCAGTGCTCCACAACTGGTGTAACAAAGGCTGTGGTATGTACTATCCTGTCTGTGGGATGGTGCATATAAAAGATCCCTTCCTACTAATCGAAAAGAGTAGCCCATGAAGTGGCGACATCGGGTTTCCTTTCTCTATATCTGTGTGATCCTTAACCATATGTCTGATGCCATATAGCCAGAAAACAAATGTGTTGAGTGCATCGTTAAATAAAACATTTCCTTCCTTTATTTTTGTAAAAATAAACCCGGTATGTGAATAATCTTACTGTATGTTTCCTATCACTGCTAGGAATAGTTGTAGGAAAATGAGACACTTAAGAATTTAATAGGTTGGATTTTAGAGTACCTTAACCACCGACGGTACAAGATCATCCACTGAGGGTACTTTTTCCTTAATATGGTATATTAATTTATGTATTTGTTAGCTATTGTATATTTCAGCTAAGTAAACAGCTTCTTATGTAGACACTAATAATTAAATATGTATATTCATTATCTAACTAATAAGGGTCGATTTTCAAATTATAAGAAATTATTATTTTTTCCTATTTTTTTTATTATTATTTTTTAATTAATTATTATTATAATAAAAAATTAATAAAAAAAATGAATAGCTAAATGCCAATTTGGGTTCAAAGTGTGCACAATTTGGTTCACATCAATAATCTACCGGGTACCACCCGGGCACCCTTGAAGAAAAATCCAAGATGGCGGCTAAAATGGTGGCCAAATCAGGGAAATGGCTATAGCTTGCTTATAAATTGAAAGATACACAACAATTATTGCATCTACCCTATGGTTTTAGGAGGGCACTGGTGCTATCAAAATTCAGATTTAAATAAATGGGCCATGTAAATACATGATGGTCACCATTATGGTGGTCCAAATTGAGAAAATGACAATAACTTCCTTATTATTCGGTACTAAAATGTAATTCTTGCATCTGACCCATGGTTTTAGGGGTCATGGAATACGATGAAAGTAGTTCAATTTTTCTATACAAGTTAATTTTAATTAATTCAAGATGCCAACCATACAGGCAATGTACCTAAGGAGATGGAACTGTTAAAAATAAAGTGCCACTGTATATTTGTAAAATGATTAACACAGTCATTAAAAAAAACCTGTGGGTTTAAGATAATCAATTAATAGTAATAAAATAATTTGACAGATGTAAAGAAGAAGTTTGTTTTGTTTAACAACACCACTAGAGCACATTCATTAATTAGTCATCGGCTACTGGATGTCAAGAATTTGGTAATTCTGACTCATAGTCATCAGAGGAAACCCGCTACATTTTTCCAAATGCTGCAAGGGATCTTTTATATGCACTTTCCCACAAACAGGAAAGCACATACCATGGACTTTGACCAGTTGTGGTGCACTGGTTGAAATTAGAAAGAACCCAATCAGTTGAATGGATTGACAGATGTAAAATGCACTGTAACATTATTTTACAGTGACCTTTTCTTGGCCAATTTTAAAACTCTAATAGAATGTAAGATATCTGGTAGTGTTGTGCGTGGTGTAGTATGCATGATGTAATTTTGTTAATTTGCAATGTGACTGGCCTCGGTGGCGTAGTGTTTAGGCCATCGGTCTACAGGCTGGTACGTACTGGGTTCGGATCCCAGTCGAGGCATGGGATTTTTAATCCAGATACCAACTCTAAACCCTGAGAGTGCTCCGCAAGGCTCAATGGGTAGGTGTAAACCACTTGCACCGACCAGTGATCCATAACTGGTTCAACAAAGGCCATGGTTTGTGCTATCTTGCCTTTGGGAAGCGCAAATAAAATATCCCTTGCTGCCTGTCGTAAAAGAGTAGCCTATGTGGCAACAGCGGGTTTCCTCTAAAAAACAGAGTCAGAATGACCATATGTTTGACGTCCAATAGCCGATGATAAGATAAAAAATCAGTGTGCTCTAGTGGCGGATCGTTAAATAAAACAAACTTTACTCTTTTTTTTAAATTTGCAATGTAATATTATTTTAGGTGGCCTAGTACTTGCTTTTTATTCCCAGTGTTAAATACCATTATTGTAAAAAAATTTTTTAAAATAGACCAGCTAAAACTGAATTCCATTGCAAACTGGCAAACTGCATCATGCTCACTAAACAACACCCACAGTCATCCTCTTTAAATCAACAAGTCTTTTGTGTGACTGTTACTTTTAACAGTTCCATCTTCCTCGGTTCATTACTTATATTGGTGGCCATCTTGAATAAATTAAAATTAACCGGTATAGAAGAACTGAACTACTTTCATTGTGTTCATTGATCCCTAAAACCATGGGTTAAATGCAAGAATTACTTTTCTGTATCAAACATTAAGCAATTTATTGCCATTTTGTCCATTTGAACCACCATATTGGCAACCATCTTGTATTCAGGTGACCCATTTATGAAATATGAATTATGATGGCACCAGTGTCTTTCCTGGCTCCTAAAACCATGGGGTAGATATAAGAAATGCTGTTCTTTGTTCTCTGATTTGGCCGCCATCTTGGATTTTTCAAATTTCTCAAGGATGGCACCCAGTGGATTATCGATGTGAACCCTCAACAGTGTCAGAATCCATAGGTAACAACTATGTGTCAAATTTTGCACCCCCAAGTGGTAATTCTTCGAGACTTATCATAAAGACAATGACAATAACCTTTATTCTCATAAACTGTAGGTTTACAGTGTAGAGAAGAATGAAATACACACACACACACACACACACACACACACACACACACACACACACATATAATTATATATATATATATATGCTATGATAGGCACTATATAAAATTAGTGGGCAACGGGTGGAATGGTGCCATATTTTTCAAAATGGCCAGAAGGAAATTTTGAAATACATATCTTTGAACATAAACTCAAATCTAATCGACATGTTCTGTTGTTTTAAATGTTTGACTATGGTTTATAAAAATAAGGAATTGCTTATAATAAATATTTAATGTGATTAGATACAATGTAATTGTTATTGGAAACTCAGACAGTATTTACGTACTTAAAAGTTGGTATCCTGACATTAAAAGATGCACACTCAATGTGCTCAGTCAGAATAAAATGGTCCACACTGCTTGCCACTCATTTAAGACTTTTGATTTCAGAACCTGCAGCCTGTCTTTATAACAGAACAGATGACCACTATTATTGCAAGATTCGTCATTTTGATGTATGATCGCACAAGTACCTGAATATTAATGTTATTATAGGTGTTAAAACTGTATTGATATATTTAATATTTTATGAGATATTGAGAAAAATAGGTTGTGGATGGTGGCCATCTTGGATTTCAAGATGACAGCCATATAGTCACCATTGGATTCTTAGACCCTTGAAATGTCAGTCTAGGTGTCAAATCTGTATTGATATCTTTACTACTAAATGAGATATTGAGAAAATAGCATGTGGACGGCGACTTTCTTGGATTTCAAGATGGCAGCCACAATTTGCAAACATTTCTGTCACCGTTGGATTCCTAGTCCCCTAAAATGTAGGTATAGGCATTTCAACTCTCTCGATATGTGTACTAGTTAAGGAGATATTAAACAAAACAGGTCCACAATGGTGGCCATCTTGGATTTCAGGATGGCAGCCATACGGGGTGCAATTTCCAGTGGGCTCAGGCCCCGTGCTTATAAACCTTAAAGTCTAAACTTTAATAAAGTCCAGACTTTAACATCATGGCAACGCCATTCAAATAGCATTACGTTAAAGTCTGGACTTTATTAAAGTCTAGACTTTAAGTTTTATAAGTACGGGCCCTGGACTAAATATCCTTGTATTGGGTTATGCTAACCATGTGCCAATGTTCATGCTTTCATGGAAAAGTGCACAATTGATCAACTAAGTCGCTCCACTACTAGCATGGATAGTAAACATACCGTAAGGTTATTCACATATATTTGATTACAAAATTTAAAAACATTACATACAATTTAGACATCTACACTGATCATTTAGATAATGGATTAATCTATCATATATAGTGTCTACATAAGAAGGTGTTTAGTTAGCTGAAATATACATTAGCCAACATATGTGTAATGTAATATAACATGTTAAAGGAAAACTATCCTCGGTGGATAATATTCATGTACCCTTGGTAGTTAGGTATGATAAAACCAAAGCTTTTGAAATTTCAAGAGTCTCCTTTTCTGAAAACCACTCCTGACATGGATAGTAAGTAAGCAGTAAGATTATTGACATCTTGTTACAACAAATTAAAAAAAATAATTAAACTTTCACACATGGAGAGAAAATCTACCCTGATCAGTTAAATAATAGATTAAGCCATCACATTCATATTGAATTGTCATGTCTACATTAGAAGATGTTTACGTAGCTGAAATATACATTAGCCAACATATGTGTAATGTAATATAACATATTAAAGGAAACCTACCCTCGGTGGATGATATCCATGTACCCTTGGTAGTTACATGTAGGTATGATAAAATCCATGCTTTTGAAATTTCAAGAGTCTCTTTTTCTGAAAACCACTCCTGACATGGATAGTAAATATGCAGTAACATTATTGACATCTTGTTACAAAAAAAAATAAAAAATAAAAAAATAATAATAAAAAAACAAAACAAACTTTCACACATGGAAAGAAAATCTACCCTGATCAGTTAAATAATAGATTAAGCCATCACATTCATATTGAATTGTCATGTCTACATTAGAAGGTGTTTACGTAGCTGAAATATACATTAGCCAACATATGTATAATGTAATATAACATATTAAAGGAAAACTACCCTCGGTAGATGATAGCCATGTACCCTCGGTAGTTGGGTACCACACTGTAAAATCCACCCTTTTGAACTGTTAAGGATCCCCTTTTCTGAAAACTACTCTTGACATGGATAGTAAATATGCAGTAAGGTTATTCATATCTATTTATTTAAAAAAAATTTAAATTAAAAGTTTACATATGAAAAGAATATCTGATCAGTTAGATAATGGATTAAACCATCATGTTCATATTGAATTGTCATGTCTACATTAGAAGGTGTTTACTTAGCTGAAATATACATTAGCCAACATATATGCAATGCAATATACCATATTAAAGGAAAAGTATCCATGTACCCTCAATAGTTAAGTAACATAAAACCCACCCTTTTGAAATGTTACGTGTCTGTTTTTCTGAAAACTACCACTAACATCAGTAGTAAACATACAGTAAGATTATTCACATCTACTTAAAAAATAATAATATAATTTTAATGGAAATGTAAATGCACATATGTAATAAAATGGAAATCTACCCTGATCAGTTAGATAGTTGATGAATATTTCATATTCATATTTAATTTTCAGTGTCTACATAAATTGGAGGGACCGGACATAGCCCAGTGGTAAAGCATAGTCGGTCTAGGATCGATCGATTTTGATTGGACCATTGTGCTATTTCTTATTACAGCCAGTGCACTACAACTGGTACATGCATATCAAAAGCCATGGTATGGTGCATATAAAAGATTACCTGCTACTAATGAAAAAATATAGTGGGTTTTCTCTCTAAGACTATATGTCAGAATTACCAAATGTTTGACATCCAATAAATCAATGTGCTCTAGTGGTGTCGTTAAACAGAAAAAAAACAATGTTTACTTATACATATGTATTTTCACACACGCACACATTTATTTCAACTTATTTCGGTGCTTATATCCAATTAAGGTTGAAGCACGCTCTCATGGGCACACACCTCAGCTATCTGGGCTGTCTGTCCAGGACAGTGGGTTAGTTGTTAGTTGGTTAGTGGTTAGGGAGAGAGAAGAGGGTGTAGTGGCCTTGCACCTATGCTCTGAGTCCTTAAGCACTTGCTCTGGGCTGGAGCCGGTACGGGGTTGCAAACCCTGTACCTACCAGCCTGTAGTCCATTGGCTTAACCACTGCACCACCGAGGCCGGTTACACACACACAGACACACACACTCACATTCACACACAGACACACACACACACACACATTGTAACATAATGGCAATATTCAACTTAGGGGGTTGGTCCCAGATGTCCTGGAGGATGTGAACTAGATGTGCGTTTTTCTTTCATGTGCCAGCTACTGTTCAACGATTCTTAGATCGTTGTTTATGCCGTGGGAGCGAAACTTCGCTTCCAAAATTCTAACAATTGTGTGACGTCATTAATCATTGTAATATAATGGCAATATTCAGCTTAGGAGGTGGAGAGCAATGTCATGTAGGATATGGTGTAGAGACTATATTTTTTTCTCGTTCCATCCCGTGGCCAACGATTGTTAGATCAATGTTTATGCTGTTGGAGCCACAACGTCTAAGTGTCTAACAATTAATTTTGTGACGTCATTTGTCATTGTAACATAATGACAATATTCAACTTAGGGTGTTGTGCCCAGATTTCCTGTAGGGTGTGAAGTAGATGTGCATTTTGTTTCTTGTACCAAACACTTTCAACGATTCTTAGATCGTTTTTTTTATGCTGTGGGCGCGAAACTTCGCTTGCAAACTTCTAACAATTGTGGGACGTCATTTGTCATTGTACTATAATGGCAATATTCAGGTTAGGAGGTGGAGAGCAATGTCGTGTAGGATATGATGTAGATAGTCTTTTTTTCTCGTTCCAACCCGTGCTTAACGATTGTTAGATCAATGTTTATGCAGTGGAAGGCTAACTTCGCTTCAAATAGTCTAACAATTGTGTGACGTCATTTGTCTTTGAAAAATAATGACAATATTCAATTTAGGGTGTAGAACGCAATGTCGTGTAGGATATGCAATGTAGGTTTTTTTTCTCTCGTTCCATCCAGAGCCCAACGTTTCTTAGATCAATATTTATGCCGTTGCAACCAAACTTCGCTTCTAAGCGTCTAACAATTATGTGACGTCATTTGTCATTGTAATATAATGGCAGTATTCAGCTTAGGGGATAAGGCGCGATGTCGTGTAGGATATGATGTACAGACTTTTTTCTCTCGTTCCAATCAGTGGCCAACGATTGTTAGATCAATGTTTATGCTGTGGTAGCGAAAGTTCGCTTCTAAGTGTCTGACAATTGTGTGACGTCATTAATCATTGTAATATAATGGCAATATTCAGCTTACGAGGTGGAGAGCAATGTCGTGTAGGATATGGTGTAGACACTTTTTTTCTCTCGTTCCAGCCCGTGGCCAACGAGTCTTCGACTAATGTTTATGATGTGGCAGCCAAACTTCGCTTCTAAGTGTCTAACAATTGTGTGACGTCATTTGTCATTGTCACATAATGGCATTATTTAGCTTAGTGTTGTAGTGCGCGTTGTTGTGTAGGATATGAAGTCGATGGTTCTGTTGTTGTTCCAACCAGTGGCCAACGATTATTAGATCAGTGTTTATGATGTGGCAGCCAAACTTCGCTTCTAAGTGTCTAACAATTGTGTGACGTCATTTGTCATTGTAACATAATGGCAATATTCAACTTAGGGGGTTGGTCCCAGATGTCCTGGAGGATGTGAACTAGATGTGCGTTTTTCTTTCATGTGCCAGCTACTGTTCAACGATTCTTAGATCGTTGTTTATGCCGTGGGAGCGAAACTTCG
>NC_054709.1:17135744-17170780 GCF_016097555.1 Gigantopelta aegis
GATTATTAGATCAGTGTTTATGATGTGGCAGCCAAACTTCACTTCTAAGTGTCTAACAATTGTGTGACGTCATTTGTCATTGTAACATAATGGCAATATTCAACTTAGGGGGTTGGTCCCAGATATCCTGGAGGATGTGAACTAGATGTGCGTTTTTCTTTCATGTTCCAGCTACTGTTCAACGATTCTTAGATCGTTGTTTATGCCGTGGGAGCGAAACTTCGCTTCCAAAATTCTAACAATTGTGTGACGTCATTTGTCATTATAATATTCTGGTAAGATTCAGCTTAGGAGGTGGAGAGCAATGTCGTGTACGATATTGTGTAGAGACTATATTTTTTCTCTCGTTCCAACCCGTGGCCAACGATTATTAGATCAGTGTTTATGATGTGGCAGCCAAACTTCGCTTCTAAGTGTCTAACAATTGTGTGACGTCATTTGTCATTGTCACATAATGGCATTATTTAGCTTTGTGTGGTAGTGCGCGTTGTTGTGTAGGATATGATGTCGATGGTTCTGTTGTTCTTCCAACCAGTGGCCAACGATTATTAGATCAGTGTTTATGATGTGGCAGCCAAACTTCGCTTCTAAGTGTCTAACAATTGTGTGACGTCATTTGTCATTGTAACATAATGGCATTATTTAGCTTTGTGTTGTAGTGCGCGTTGTTGTGTACGATATGAAGTCGATGGTTCTGTTGTTGTTCCAACCAGTGGCCAACGATTATTAGATCAGTGTTTATGATGTGGCAGCCAAACTTCGCTTCTAAATCAGTGTTTACGATTTAGTCTCTCCCCCTCTACGATTAGATGAAGCGAATGGCAGAACGCAGCGTGACGTTGGCTAATTGTGACGTACATGTACAGTTCAACAGCAGGGGCATAGCGTGATCTGGACCTGTAAAGGGGGGGGGGGGGGGGTCGAATATGATCCAAGTGGACCTTTTTCTATTTTTCTTTTGCACCATCAGAAACTCCATATGTATAAACCTGTATGCTTTAGTTCTGAAAGCGGACCCTCCTAGCTTACGCCCCTGAACAGGACACATTTACGTCACACTACTGTTCAGCACTGTTTATGACTGCAGGCAGAATCGATTGCGGTACGTAACACGGGTGGCAAGATCGATCACCTTCGGTAACATAGGTGGCTGGATCGATCACGTTGAGTATGATGGGTCGCAGGATTAATCGTGTTTGGTCTTTAGTCCTTATCGCAGGAAATGCCGTTTTCTTAGTCCATGGGATGTACGGGCTCCTATTTTTTGTGGGGGGAGCAAGCTGATTTTTGCCCGAATTGAACAAAAGTGCCCGAATCTGGATTACAAAGTTTATTCATTTTAGCATTATTAGCATATTATTGCCAAACAGCTATATATAGGCCTATTGTTGGTAGAATTATGAAAATACATGGTGAAAAAGTATTCAGGCCACCTCATTTTGCCCGAATTTCTCTGTTGGATTTTTTCCAGGACTGGGGGTATGGGAGGAACCCACCCCCCCCCCCCCCCCGGCTCGTACCCTTATGTTTCTTACAATGGTATTTGTGATGTAGTTAATTAGAAAAGGTCTGTGTATACAAAAGAAACGGGCCTTCCGTAATGTAAATAAACTTTAAAGCTAAAGTTAAATTTCGTATTTCACTACAACGCTAGACCGCCACAAAAATAAGTTTTATCTCATTGGAGTTTTCCATTTTGTTTTCTTTCCACACGATACATGTTTATTTCAATGTAACAATAACGCAAAACCTACTGGCTTATCCCACTAACTTCGAAATACATTAGTAGCAAGGGGTCTTTTATATGCACCATCCCACAGACAGGATAACACATGCCACGGCCTTTGATATATCAGTTGTGGTGCATTGGCTGTGACGAGAAATACCCTAATGGGCCCACTGACGGGGATCGATCCCAGGCCGACCGCACATCAAACGAGCGTTTTACCACTGGGTTACGTCCCGCCGCAAACTTCTGATGAATTGTTAACCCCAGGAGTCATCAGGCCCTTCGTCGCCAATCACGTCATAGAAATAATATTTGTATAGCCTAGATTACTTTACTCAAGTGTTCTTTAGCCCCACCTCACGCTTGTCAGGTACAAGTCTATATTAACACACATCCGTTATGACAGT
The DNA here is from genome assembly GCF_016097555.1 of Gigantopelta aegis. Taxonomy (NCBI): domain Eukaryota; kingdom Metazoa; phylum Mollusca; class Gastropoda; order Neomphalida; family Peltospiridae; genus Gigantopelta; species Gigantopelta aegis. The sequence goes on from NC_054709.1 coordinate 17,137,881, forward strand.
AATCATACACATTTGGAAAACACCAGGTAATATTGAATGTGTTAAAGGGACATTCCTGAGTTTGCTGCATTGTAAGATGTTTCCGACTAATAACATATTTCTACGATTAAGCTTACATATTAAATATATTTTCTTGTTTAGAATATCAGTGTCTGTATATTCAATGTGTTTCTGGTCATCTCAATATTTGTATTTTGTCTTCAAATAATTTTGTACGTACGAAAAAATAATTTCTAGTTAATAAAATGAAATTTAACCTAGTACAAATATTAGAACGATCAGACACACCTTTAATATACAGCCACTAATATTTTATGCAGAAAAATATATTTGGTATGTAATTACAGTCGTTAAAAAGTCTCTGTTAGTCGATAACACCTTAAACATTGCAGCAAACTCGGGAATGTCCCTTTAAATGAATTGATACGGAAAATATGGCCAAGACAAGAATTTCCATTCATGGTCAGTCCTGCGTGACAAGTAGGTCATTTTTGTTTTGTTCAATGACACCACTAGAGCACATCAATTTATTAATCATAGACTAATTGGATGTTAAACATTTGGTAATTCTGACATTGTCTTAGACAGGAAACCTGCTACATTTTCCCCATTAGTAGCAAGGAATATTTTATATGCACCATCCCACACAGGATAACACATACCACTGTAAGCAGGAACATTTTGTTTTCAAAAAGTTGATTAGAGACATTTCTAGTTAATTGAAGATTGATTAACAATTACTGTTTAATGTTTTAAAATTGTGTAGCGATCTCCGATAGTTGCACAGCGATACTGAACAAAATGTTCCCGGACCAGTCATGGTGCACTGGGAGAAACGAGAAGAATCTAATTAAAATTAGCTCCACTGGTTAATTACTATTACGTGTGGATCTAACAGCACCCTGTTGGAGCTCATTTCCAGTTGACCTTTCATTCGACCAATCAAAACTTTACTTGCAAAATCATGCCAGTGATTTGAAAAGAATTTGAAAACATTCGGGATTATGCCGAGGGTGTACGAAATGATTCGGGTGAATTACGAAGTATGCTAGAAACTAATTTCAATATACAATTTTATATAAAATTTGTTTCCAGACCAAAAAAAACCCTGATGGTATAGCCATAAAATCTGTTTATAGTAGTATACAATCAAGAGTTTTTTATTGTTGAAATAGACCAACAAGTTCGCCTATTGCATAAATAGTCTTACCGGATGTTTTTCGAATTTGTATGCTACCAAATAACGCTATAAAAGGCGAAGTGTAATTGGTCGATATTTAAATTATTATTTATAGATGAAATGTCACCTGGACATGGGAGTTCACGAAATGCTGTTAGACCAGAGGAGCTAATTTTAATCAGATTGGAACGAGAAGTACCCCAACAAGGATCGAACCTAGACCGACTGTGCATCAGGCGAGCACTTTACAACTGAGCTATGTATCACCCCTACACAAGATGTGGAGATTGCAGCGGTCCACTTCTGTCACAGAGATACCTCAAAAGATAATCACGGAGGCATTTCGGTGCATTTAAATTTTGTTTCATGGAAGCAAACGCTAATTACTGCAAGTCTGCTTGGATAGCCCAGTAAAAAAAATGCATGTTGGGGCATTCCACAATTACATAATTCACTTTGTCAAGACAAACAAAATTGTTTCAAAACTTGTCACACTTATTCATGAAATAACAAGCATCCCGAGAGTACGGCTGAACCAACACATGTCCCCTACCAGCACCAACACATATTCTGATCTCCTAAGTTCAAGGGCCATAACTCTGTCAAAAATGGGTAAATCACTACGAAAGTAATCTGCAATAATACATGATAAAGATGTATACAAAATTTCAGATCAAAATATTTAAGCATTATGGACACATTGGTTGTTTTTCAGAAAGCTATACTCAGGGGCGTAGGCTAGGGGGGTTCGGACGCAAATGGTCCGCTTTCAGAACTAAAACATACAGGTTTATACATAAGGAGTTTCTGGTGGTGCAAAAAAACAAAATAGAAAAAGGTCTACTTGGTTCATATTCGACCCCCCCCCCCCCCCCCCCCGGTCCAGATCACGCTACGCCCCTGATCCTAATGCAGTATGGCATCTTTTATATGCATTTTCCCACAGACAGGAAAGCACATACCAGGGCCTTTGTCTAGTTGTGGTGCACTGGTTGGAACGAGAGAAAAAAACAATCAGCTGAATGGATCCACTAAGGTGGTTTGATCCTACGATGCATGCAAGCACTCAACCGACGGAGGTAAATCCGGCCTCTGGACTGGTAGGAGACTAATAAACTGCAGTCAGTCATGACAATTTTGTTCCTCTTTTTATGCCTTTTTAAATCGTTTAAAACCAAGAAAAAATGCTATATTTGTCACGTTATGTCGGTGTGATGGCAGTGTTAGAGATTAAAAAATTGGGGGCAGTATCCCAGCTGGATACTAACATTTCAAAATCTGGTATCCCACCTGAGAATTTAGTATCCCAATTTTAATTTTAATAAATAAAACAAAAGACTGTATTGGTTGAAAACATTTTGTAATGGGTACTTGCCTCTTCAATGTTTTTATCGACTTTGGAATTACTAGGCCTAATTAAAGAAAACTTAAGACTGGGGGAAAAAAAGAAGAAGGAAAAAGACTGGAAGGAAACATCCCAAACAAAAACAATAGAGGCTTAGCGGTTCAGTTTTTTGCTATGCCGCTATTGCTCCAGTGTAGCATTAGACTGGGTACGAACTCGAAAATACTGTTACTTAACTTGATCCGTAAATGACGACTTACATTGTTTCAACAAAAAATAAACACTCAGGATTAAAAAACACAACATTATATGGTATCCCTGCGGGATATTGGATTCTTGAAGTCTGGTCCAAAATTAAAATCTGGTATCCCCAGGATATTGGGATACCATTAATCTCGAACACTGTATGGTGAGAGCTGTTACTAGAGTTAGTTAATTTTTATTATTATGTTAAACCAGTTTTCTATAAGATTTAAAACAAAATCAACTTTTCAGATATTTATTACAAGTTTGTAGAAAAATGAAATTGTATAATCTGTACAAATTTTACACAAATTTCCAACAAAGGGATTTAAGCACTCACATTTAATGAAAGATTTTGCATTAGTGCATTTGAATGGACACAAAAGGAAGTTTATATTGCAGCTTACATTCATCGTTGTAGTAACGGGCTAGTTTCAGTATTGGCAGCAAATGAGAAATACCCGATAAAAAACACACAACATGATTTTATGAAATGTCATAAAATCAATTAACAGAATACAATGGATTTAAGAAAGTTTGTTTCTGTGATAAGTTACATTTGGAGCATGGATATCATCTATTTTCAAGATCATTCTAACGAGCTGGGTTGCTAACAACAACTGCTGTTTCTTGGCTGTTAGACTTTCTATCACATTTTGTTCCTTCATATCTGAAACACAAAAACAGAATTATTTTAGGATACAATAAAAAGTTTTGTTTTGTTTAACGACACCACTAGAGCACATTGATTAATTAATCATAAGCTATTGGAGGTCAAATATTTGGTAATTTTGACTTGTAGTCATTAGGGGAAACCCGCTACATTTTTATTAATGCAGCAAGGGATCTTTTATAAGAAAAGCACATACCACAGCCTTTGACCAGTTATGGTACACTGGTTGGAACGAGAAAAAATCCAATCAGTTGAATGGATCCACCGAGGTGGTTCGATCCTGCGACACAAGCACCTCAAGCGAGCACTCAACCAACTGAGCTAAATCCCAACCCTAGGATACAATAAGTGCACATTAAAAAAATAACTAATTTTGAATAATGGTTGAAAAGAGAAGATAATTTCTGGAATTTAAAGGGACATTCCCGAGTTTACTGCAATTTTTAAGATGCTATCGATTAACAGAGACTTTTTAACGATTGTAATTACATATAAAAGATATTTTCTGCATAAACTATTAGTGGCTGTATATTAAACGTGTTTCTGATCGTTCTAATATTTATACTAAGTTAAATTTCATTTTATTTTCTAAAATTTTGTTTTACGTACGTATGAAATTATTTGAAAACAAAATCTAATTTGGGCTTCTTACAAATATTAAGACGACCAGAAATACATTGAATATACAGACACTGATATTCTAAACAAAACAATATATTTAATATGCAAGTTTAATCGTAGAAATATTTTATTAATCGGAAACATTTAACAGTGCAGCAAACTCAGGAATGTCCCTTTAATAACCAGTATGAGCTACACTAAAAACTTAAAGCACAATTTAAAATTTATTTTTAGATGACACAGAAGTAGGTATCACAGCCATAAAAAGACCGTTACCCCCCCCCCCCCCCCCAACACACACCTCCCACCCCCAATAAATAAATAAAATAAAATAAAAGAGAAGAAACGTTTTACTGATGATAAATTAACATAACAATTTTGGGGAAAGTAAAACACAAGTAGTAAAACAGACTAGAAAGATAGGGGGAAAAAAAGCTTATTAAGGGAAATCAATCCTGCCACTTCTTGCAGTCCAGATGGGATGTTCTGGCAATCAAATTATCTCCCTGTTTTAACTTGGGGGGGTGGGGGGGTATTTAAGTCCGATATCTGATAATTCTTCAAAGGAAACCCAAGACATTGTCCCACTAGTAGGTTACCGTTGGGCAGTTCGTCCGAATCTATAAGAGGACTGCCATAGGACAATACATATTTAGGAAACACAGAAAGTTTGTTTTGTTAAACGACATCACTAGAGTACATTGATTTATTAATCATTGGCAATCGGATGTCTTAGAGGGGAAACCCGCAACATTTTCCCATAATGTCATGTCGAAGGGTTTTACGTGCACATTCAGAACAAGCTGTTGTACCGGACGCCTGTTATGGGTGCCGGCTTCGGCCGACTCCTCCGTCCAGGGCCCCGTTCCACAAAACGATCTTAGTGCTACGATCACCTGAAGTACATAAGGTAGCTATACACTTAAGGTGATCTTAGAGCTAAGATCGCTTCGTGAAACGGCCCAGGACAGGTTTTCCATTAGTCGAAGGGGATATTTTATATGCACCATCCCACAAACAGGATTGCACATCATACCACGGCCTTTGAAATACCGGTCGTGGTGCACAGGCTGGAACAAGAAATAGCTCAATGGACCAACCGACGGGGATGAATCCCAAACCGACCGCGCATCAAGCCGGCGCTTTACCACTGGGCTACGTCCCGTCCCCTACATCTTTAGGACGAAATGTTTTATTTTCATGACCACCTCAACACAGTTTTATTAACAGCTGGTCATATGGCTATACCACATGAGTCTTACAGATAATGACAGAAAACCTGCTGCCGCCATGTCGTGGACTACTCGTTTTGAGTCTTACAGATAATGACAGAAAACCTGCTGCCGCCATGTCGTGGGCTACTCGTTTTGAGTCTTACAGATAATGACAGAAAAGCTGCTGCCGCCATGTCGTGGGCTACTCGTTTTGAGTCTTACAGATAATGACAGAAAACCTGCTGCCGCCATGTCGTGGGCTACTCGTTTTGAGCCTTACAGATAATGACAGAACACCTGCTGCCGCCATGTCATGGGCTATTCGTTTGGATTCGCCGATTATCTTTTATATAATATATACTCTTCCAAAAAAAGTAGAGGAACTCTAATAAGAATTTACAATTGCCAAAATTGTAAGGTATATTAACTGTGGGGAATGGTTATATGATAATGGTGAATTAATTAGGCAAACATTACAACCGGTAGTTCAGTATTACAGTAGGTTTTATGACCACCAAAGGTCGTGAAGGACGATTGGGGTCAGAAGTGAAATTTGAAAGTTGGCGGGGTTTTTTATATCAATAAATCGCAAATTCAAACAATAAAAACGACTAAAAACAAAACAATAAAAACTGTATGATCAACAGAATGAAAAAGATTGACAGAAATAATGTTCCACGGTGATTAATGGACCTTCCTGGAAATTGTCAAAATCGAGAATGACACGCCACGCACGTGTACGGGGCAACTGCGTGATACATGGGCAAACTATGGAATGTGTTTCGGTGTGTTGATAAACAGACCTGAACGTTCTTTACTAAGATGCCTGTGGTCAAAACGTATGTTCGGTCTAATAGTTGATATTAACATTAATATTTCAGGTTCCCCTACTTTTTTTGAAGAGTATATATGCACTACCCCCACAGACAATGTATAGCACACAGTCTTTGTTGCACCACTGAAAGAAGGAAGGAAATGTTTTATTTAGCGACGCACTCAACACATTTTATTTATGGTTATATGGAAGGAAGGAAATGTTTTATTTAATGACGCACTCAACACATTGTATTTACGGTTATATGGCGTCGGACATATGATTAAGGACCACACAGATATTGAGAGAGGTAACCCACTGTCGCCACTCCATGGGCTACTCTTTTCGATTAGCAGCAAGGGATCTTTTGTATGCACCATCCCATAGACAGGATAACACATACCACGGCCTTTGATATACCAGTCGTGGTGCACTGGCTGGAACGAGAAATAGCCCAATGGGCCAACCGACGGGGGCCGATCCCAAAACTACCGCGCATCGAGCGAGCGCTTTACCATTGGGCTACGTCCCGCCCCCCCCCCCCCCCCCCCCCCCCATTGTTATATGCAGTCAAATATGTAATATGCTTAAAATGTTCATGGTTTGTTGAGCTCATCCTGACGGGATCGATCCCCGTCAGTGGACTCATTTGGCTATTTTGTTCCAGCCAAAGCACCACGATTGGTATGCACTATCCTGTCTATGTGGTGGTGGATATAAAATATCCCTTAATTGTTACTAATTGAAAAATGTAGCTGGTTTCCTCTCTATGGCCATATGTCAAAACTACCGAATGTTTGACATCCAGTAGCCGATGATTGATAAATCAATACGATCTAGCAGTGTCGTGAATAAAAACAATATGTGTGCGTGTGTAACATCCTGACCTTTGAATAGGCACAACATTTATTAATATCACAACTCTGGGGCGCCAAACTGTCTACCCAGACCCATGGTGTGGGATGTAGTTCAATGGTAGAGCGCTCACCTGAGATACATGCCACCAAAAAATTGGTGGAGATAGGGGTGGGTGGAGGCTTCGGGGTAGAACTCACCTGCTCCAGCGAACTATCTTTTTTTAAATGTATTTTCCGGAGGAGCACGACTAGACTCCCCTCCTAGAAACTTTGCTCGTCACAGTCTAGACACCCCCCCCCCCCCCCCCCCCTTTATCCAGATTTCCCTATTTGTCATTCTCAAGTTGTCTCTTATTTGGTTTTTTGTTTTGTTTTGGGAGAATTGAACGCTCTTGATGGATCCATTCTGTGAGTTTTTTCCTGTTCCAACCTGTGGTCCCCAGCTAGTATATAAAATTGTTTGTTTTATTTAATTAATTTCAACTTATTTTCGTACTTGTATCTAATTAAGATTCAAGTACGCTGTCCTGGGCACTCACCTCAGCTATCTGGGCTGTCTGTCCTGATCAGTTGTAACAAACGTTTATATCATTTTGTCAGTCTGAGCCATCGGACATAAGGTTGGTAGGTACAGGGTTCGCAGCCCGGTACCGGCTCCCACTCAGAGCGAGTTTTAACGACTCCGTGGGTAGGCGTAAGACCACTACACCTTCTTCTCTCTCACTAACCACTAACCAACCAACAAGTAACCCACTGTCCTGGACAGACAGCCCAGATAGCTGAGGTGTGTGCCCAGGACAGTGTGCTTGAACCTTAATTGGATATAAGAACAAAAATAAATTGAAATAAAAAAAAAAAAACATTTGACTGATCATATCATACAACTTTGTAGTGTCAATTATTATACTGAAATTGAGAGGGGAGAGTGTGTAGTTTGTAAACATGAATAACTTATTAATATTGAAGCCCTTTGGTAAAGTGCTCGCTTGACGCGCTGTCGGTGGGCCCATTGAGCTATTTCTCGTTCCAGCCAATGAACCACGACTGGTATATCAAAGACCGTGGTATGTGCTATCCTCTCTACATGATGGTGCATATAAAATATACCTTGTTACTACTGGAAAAATGTAGCGGGTTTCCTCTCTAAGACTATATGTCAAAATTACCAAATATTTGACATCCAATAGCCGATGATTAATAAATCAATGTGCTCTAGTGGTGTCGTTTAACAAAACAAACACTTTAAGATTGAAGACTTCTTTGTCCATGCATATGTAGTGCTTTTAGTTTAAAATTATTATATATTATTATTATTATTATTAACTGGTTTAACGTGTCCATATACCACTGGCGTTTCGAACACGCCTATCCCGAGTCCGGCCTCCGATAAGATCGGGGGTGACTCTGGACAGGAACTATATTTTTATGAACATGGATGAATTCACTGTTTGGACAGTTGATTCATGTGTGCTTGTTATCACAGATATATGTATTACAGTGAGTTCTGTCCTGTGCAAGTGTTTAATAGTAAACTAGTCTGGGAGTGGCAGTCCTCTTTGAGCGGTACAGGAAGGATGTTCGTCTAAAGACGAGACACTAGATATAGATTCATGGAATCAACTACTATTTTGCCAAATGCATGAGATACGGTTTAGACCATGCATAGCGGTTTTAACCAAATAAATAAATAAAATATCTTGTAATTAATTAATAAAATATTAAATTTATAAATAATACTGAAAATATATTTAACCCTTTCCTCTCTAGGGCTTAATGCATGATAGTAATGGAAATTAAAAATGTTATTATACTTTTTGACTATCCCGATCAAAAAATTGCGCCTACTAAAATTTTCGGAAGGAAATAAACAATTTTGGCTGTCGCTTACATTTTATTATATAGATCCGTAGGCCTACTCCTCATTATGTAAACTATCAAAATTGTCTGGGATCGATCCCCGTCGGTGGGCCCATTGGGCTATTTGTCGCTCCATCCAGTGCACCACGACTGGTATATCGAAGGCCGTGGTGTGTGCTATCCTGTCTGTGAGATGGTGCATATAAAAGATCCATTGCTAGTAATGGAAAAATAGTGGGTTTCCTCTCTAAGACTATGTCGAAATTGCTAGATGTTTGACATACAATACCCGATAATTAATAAATCAGTGTGATCTAGTGGTGTCGTTAAACAAAACAAAAACATCGTCTACTGAAGTTTAATGAGAGTTGCTTCCCTTTTTGGACTCCTAAACGTAAACAGTAGTAATAATTCAAACGGCAGGTGGCAAACTTGTTATTATTATTATTATTATTATTATTATTATTTCTTTTAAAAGAATGATGTCATGGAGGCTACTCTCATCTTCTAAGGTAAAAAGGTAAACAGTTGTTCTACTTTAATTGCTACATGGGTAATGTTTGTATAGGTCTCACTACACAGATGTCATCTGCCATTGAATCTACGATTAAACTTACATATTAAATATATTTTCTATTTAGAATATCAGTGTCTGTATATTCAATGTGTTTCTGGTCGTTACAATATTTGTATGAAGCCCAAACTGGATTTTGTCTTCAAATAATTTCATACATACGAAAACAATTATTTTAGGAAATAAAATGAAATTTAACCTAGTACAAATATTAGAACGACCAGAAACACGTTTAATATACAGCCACTACTATATTATGCAGAAAAATATATTTGATATGTAATTAAAATCGTTAAAAAGTCTGTGTTAGTCGATAACATCTTAAAAACTGCAGCAAACTAAGGAATGTCCCTTTAATTAAAAATAAAAATAAAAAACCGTATCTAACGAGTTTTTCAAGGTAGTTGGACAATTTTTTTTTTTTTTTTTTTTTTAAGAGTTATAAAATATAGGTATCTAACGGACACATAATCCATAAAAAAAACCCCAATAGTTAACTTTCTACCTTTAAAAGAAGAAAATAGTTGATGTGACGTCATTGTACTAAAATAAACAAATCAATCAATCAATCAATAAATAAACAGGTTTTTCTCTTGAAGTTTGAATTATTACCAGCATTTGTTTCAGGGGTACGAAAAGGGAAGCAACTGTCATTAAACCTCGGCAAATGATACACATACGGCAATCAGTTCTAGATGCAGGACTCAACCCTGTTTCCTACCCCATAATTCTAAACATTTGTAACCCCCCCCCCCCCCCCCAACTCCCCACACACATCCTCCTTTTAACAAAGAATAACAGGCTAATCAATAACAATTCCGATTCCCCCAAAAGGAAATAAGGTAACGTGGCACTCACTCACTCAATCAATCAATCAATCAATCAATCAATCGGTCGGTCGGTTAGTCGGTCAGTCAGTCAGTCAAGTCAATCAGCCATTTGACACGTGCGTACATCCACTGAAGGCTCAAGCACGGCACGTCTGTCTTTGGGACATTCTCCGAATTTCCAGGCGGGTGTGTCCAAAAAAGAGGTCAAGTGAACATACTTCTGACTGGCTTCTTAAAGGGGCAGACTCTAGTTTTAAAACACTAAGGCATAATTTTCACCTAGACCCTAGTTTCAACCCGTAAAAATGGACACTAAGTTTGGTTAATTTACAAACCTGTAACAAATTTGGATACAACAGAGTGAAACAAGAGTCTGTGACGTTGGAATACCCTTAAAAATAAGACTAAAACGCGATTCTATAATAATTACTTCTCAGACGAACGTTTTTTTTTTTAAAATATGGAAAATGCATTTTATGGTAATAGAAACACCAGGATGACAAGAAACACTGCGGTTTTACGGAAATGGATAATCTAAACAATAAAATGTAAGTAATGTTTGATTTCGGTGATCATAAACGGCTCTAATAGTGATCTTATCGGAGGCCGGACTCGGGATAGGCGTGTTCGAAACCATAGTGGTATAAGGACACGTTAAATAATAATAATAATTAATTATAATAGTGAAAATGTGCCTTAGTGTTTAAAAACTAGGGTCTGTCCCTTTAAGGGAGCCAGTTTTCTGGGCCACTGTTTAGGTACACAAAATGGCGGTCACTTTTCATAATAGCCTCCACAATCTCCTATCGTTAAACATTCATTCATTGATTCATTGATTCATTGATTCATTTATTCATTGTATAATCTACTATGACATGCAATCTTTATTTAAGTATTTAAGCACGTTTTTTAGGTGAAAGAGTTCAAATAACCCCAGAATACATTTTAACAGATTATGCCCATTTAATGTAATTTTTAAGCTAATATTTGCAAGATGGCGGACATTCAATTCAATTCTTTATTTAACTCTGAGCTGGTACAGCTCATCAGTTTCACCAAGTAAAATACAACATATATGTACATATCAACATTATTCCAACAGCAGAGAATGTAACAAATACAAAAATATATTCACAAAATACACTAAAGGACTCGCCCCTATGTGCCATGCAAATCACCATTAAACTAAAGGTATACGACTTCTAGTTACATGTGGTTGATGTACGCATAACCAACATAATTGAATTGTTATAAACTAATAAAACTGAAAACCACCGAAGAGAAAGTGGTAATAAACACACATTTAATTTTGCAAAAAAATATACATTTTTTAGGCATACATACAATACATATTTATATATAAAATAATATAATGTGCACACTGCGGGGAATGGTATGTAGTATCGGGTTACAATCGATAAAATTCTATAGTAAATGGGTAATGCATGCATAGCAATAATATACAATATAATAACATATGTCATGTATCAATGTTGTCTGTTCTATGCGTGGTAGCAGTTTTCAAATACTTACACAATTTAATTAGCTGTTTTGAATTGTCGCTGGACAGTAGTTGCGTTACTTTAAATGTTGATGGTTTATTGTAATAAAAAGGTTTAATATATTTATCTCTTATGTTACTGAAGAAAGGACACACTAGAACAAAGTGATATTCGTCTTCTACTACATTCATATTGCACAGACGACAAATTCTATTATTCCTGTCAATATTGTGGTAAGCATATCAACTGATCGAGACCTATTTGTGCTAGGAAGTCAACAGACGTTGACTTGGAGGATGCTCTCAGCGATGAACTGTCGTCTGCACCATTTCACTTGCTGACACAATACAAATAGTATATTGAACAATGCTATCAACAGTGTTCTCATTGTAAAAAGTATTTGTATTTGATAGAAGTGGTCTATGCACCAAGAATTGATAACTTCATCAATGCAACATCGGAGTCCGTCAAGGAGAAAATTTGTCGCCAGTCCTATTCTCTCTCTATTTAAATGATCTAGAAAACGTTTTAAAATTTCAAAATTGTAATGGAGTGTCCTTCGAAACAGATGGTATGTAAACTTGTTGTGATCTGACCCTGCACTTCCTATGCCTATTATATGCTGACCATGCCGCGCTTTTCGCAACTAATGCCTCTGACTTTCAGCAATCACTAAATGTATTTTCCCAGTATTGTAACAAATGGAAACTAAAAGTCAATGCAAATAAAACTAAAATAATCATTTTTAATGGTAATGGAAACGATTACAAGAAGGTATTTACACTTGGAAACCATGAACTTGAAAACGTAAAAGAATATAAATACTTAGGCTTAACTTTTAGAAAACTAAACAAATTTAATATAAACAAAAAATACTAAAACAAAAGGCAATAAAAACCATTGTAGTTTGTTCTATAAAAATCTAAAGGTAACAACTTTTCAGTAGAATGTAAACCCAAACTATCTGACTCAATTGTACTTCCGATTCTTTTATATGGATGCGAAATATGGGGTTATGAAAATACTGATATTGTCAAAAATGTTCATATTACATTCTTGAGGCATATCCTACCCATAAAAAATGGTACCCCACTTTTCATGCTATATGGAGAATTAGGACGAAAACCCCTTAAACTGGTTATTCAACAAAGAATTATAAGTTTCTGGGCCCGAATTGTATCAGGTAATGCGTATATGTATATGCGTATATGTATGTATATGTATATGTATGTGTGTATGTATATGTATGTATGAGTGTTTGCGTATATTTTTGTGCATGTGTAGTATGATGACTGTTCCACATCATACATAGCTGTGTTAACACCATTGCATATTACATTGTGAATTTATTACATATATGTATTGTACTGTATACATATATATTTATCTCCTGTAAAACCCATCTTGTCACTGTCAAATATTGTTATTTCATATTATCCATATGCCCATATGTGTAACGGCCTGGGAGAAATAAAGTTCTGTTCTGTTCTGATGCATGTTTGATTATTGATGTTACAAGCGACCGTTGTTTGGTCTTTGCGATCCGCCATGTTGAATAAATACAAACCAGTTGAACTCAAAATATTGAATGTTGTATTTGTTTTATAATGCAAACAACATGAAACACTCATGAATAAAGTGTTAGAAGATCACATGGCTATCCTTCCGAAGCTTCATGTATTCGACAGCAGCACTCCTACAACAATCAATACCAAATTTTTAACATCTAATAGCCGATGATTTATTAAAGGGACATTCCTGAGTTTGCTACATTGTAAGATGCTTCCGACTAATAAAATATTTCTACGATTAAACTTACATATTAAATACATTTTCTTGTTTAGAATATCAGTGTCTGTATATTCAATGTGTTTCTGGTCGTCTTAATATTTGTAAGAAACCCAAAGTGGATTTTGTATTCAAATAATTTCGTAAAAATATATTTTAGAAAATAAAATGAAATTTAACCTAGTACAACTATTAGAACGATCAGAAACACGTTTAATATACAGCCACTAATATGTTATGCAGAAAATAATATATTTGATATGTAATTACAATCGTTAAAAAGTCTCTGTTAGTCGATAACATCTTAAAAATTGCAGTTAAACTCAGGAATGTCCCTTTAATATATCAATGTGTTCTAGTGGACATGTTAAACAAAACAAACTTTAATGTACCGGTCTTATTTTACTGGTTAAGGCAAGAAAAAACCCCAGTCTATAGAAGACGTTGACCCAGAATTCGTTATATGCGGCCATAGGGATACAAAACGTACACCCGAGGTGGTGGAAATTTCTAACAAGAACGAAGCTAGCTTGCCGAGTCCCAGGGTTGACATTTTCACCACCGAGGGTGTATTCTTTATACCCCACATGAACGCATGTGATGGATTATTTTTCTCTCATCCATTCGGTATATACACTATTTATTTTATAGGAACAGACAAAGATGTCCGAAAAAGTAACTTTATTATTTGACTATTTATCGTGGGAAGGGGCGGGACGTAGCCCAGTGTCAAAGCTCTCTCCCGATACGCGGCCGGTTTGGGATCGATCTCCGTCGATTGGGCTATTTCTCATTCCAGCTACTAGTATATCAAAGGCCGTGGTATGTGCTACCCTGTCTGTGGGATGGTGCATATAAAAGATCCCTTGCTACTAATTGAAATATGTACCGGGTTTCCTCTCTAAGACTATATGTCCAAATTACCAAAATGATTTACATCCAATAACCGATGATTAATACATCAATGTGCTCTAGTGGTGTCGTTAAACAAAACAAACTTTATAACTTTATTGGAGCGACGAAGCTTAGTAGTAAAGCGCTCCCGTGATGCACGGTCTAGGATCGATCCCTGTCGGTGGGCCCATCGGGCAATTTCTCGTTCCAGCCAGTACTCCACAACCGGTGTATCAAAGGCCGTGGTATGTGCTATCCTGCTTGATGGTGCATATAAAACATCCCTTGCTGCTAATCAGAATGAATAGCCCATGGTGTGACGACAACGGGTTTCCCCTGTAATTAACTTTGTAGTCCTTAACTATATTATAACCGAAGCCATATAAACTTAATTAAAATGTGTTGAGTGCGTTTTGTTTTTCTTTCATTCTTTCACCATTTATCATAAATGAACTACACTGTCTTCTTTGCACTCTGGGGCGAGACGTAGCCCAGTGGTAAAGCGCTCACTTGATGCGCGGTCGGTTTGGGATCGATCCCCGTCGGTGGACCCATTGGACTATTTCTCACTCCAGCGAGTGCACCACGAATGGTACATCAAAGGCCGTGGTATATGCTATTCTGTCTATGGGTTGGTGCATATAAAAGATCCCTGGCTGCTAATCGAAAAAGAGTAGCCCATAAAGTGGCGACAGCGGGTTTCCTCCCTCAATATCTGTGAGGTCCTTAACCATATGTCCGACGCCATGTAATCGTAAATAAAATGTGCTGAGTGCGTCGTTAAATAAACTATTTCCTTCCTTCTTTGCACTCTTGTCCAATTTACCGGCCTCGGTGGCGTCGTGGCAGGCCATCGGTCTACAGGCTGGTAGGTACTGGGTTCGGATCCCAGTCGAGGCATGGAATTTTTAATCCAGATACCGACTCCAAACCCTGAGTGAGTGCTCCGCAAGGCTCAATGGGTAGGTGTAAACCACTTGCACCGACCAGTGATCCATAACTGATTCAACAAAGGCCATGGTTTGTGGGAAGCGCAAATAAAAGATCCCTTGCTGCCAATCGGAAGAGTAGCCCATGTAGTGGCGACAGCGGGTTTCCTCTCAAAATCTGTGTGGTCCTTAACCATATGTCTGACGCCATATAACCGTAACTAAAATGTGTTGAGTGCGTCGTTAAATAAAACATTTCTTTCTTTTTCTTGTCCAATTTTTATATATTGGGCTAGATGACATTTGAGCGAGTGCGAATAATTTTTACATGCTCATATACCACTAGAGTTTCGAGCATGTCCGTCCCGGCGCCTGTCTCTGGATAGCCAGGGGCTTGTCCCGGGACAGAATTACATTTGAGCTAGGTATACACGTGTTCCGAAAATCGCAAGTGTATAGATTTGTTAAAGAGCGCCATCTGTTAAATATTATGCACAACAGATTTGCATCGCTACTATAACAGTATTAAAACACAATAACATGCTTATCACGCTAAACTGTGTGCACACGTATGTATGCACAATGCATGTCTTTGAAAGTCATTGTGTGGGAACAGATGTTAATTCTTGTATCTAGTTAAGAAGTAGCTACGCCTAA
This sequence comes from Gigantopelta aegis, assembly GCF_016097555.1. Classification (NCBI taxonomy): domain Eukaryota; kingdom Metazoa; phylum Mollusca; class Gastropoda; order Neomphalida; family Peltospiridae; genus Gigantopelta; species Gigantopelta aegis. The sequence goes on from NC_054709.1 coordinate 17,153,859, forward strand.
GTAGACTTGAAAATACCAATCTTTGTGTACTCTCTCACTCCATTCGTTCCAGCCAGTGCACCACGACTGGTATATCAAAGGCCGTGGTATGTGCTATCCTGTCTGTGGGATGGTGCATATAAAAAATCCCTTGCTGCTAATCGAAAAGAGTAGCCCATGAAGTGGCGACAGAGGGTTTCCTCTCAATATCTGTGTGGTCCTTAACCATATGTCCGACGACATATAACTGTAAATAAGATGTGTTGAGTGCGTCGTTAAATAAAACATTTTCTTTCCTCTCACTCCAAGGGATGGAGTGTAACCCAGTGGTAAACCGTCTGTCTGATGCAGGGAAGCTTTCATCCATAATTAACATATTATAATGTCAGTAATTTGTGATTTGGAGAAGGTTTACGATGCCACATGGAAGTATGGACTTTTAAAATACCTCCATGGTCGACTTCCAGATTTTATTTTATTATTATTTGAAAGTCAGAACATATAAAGTAAGAATGGGATCTACTGTATCTGTTTCTCACTTCCAAGAGATGGGTGTGCCTAGAGGTAGCATATCATATTTTATGTCGATGATTTTCAGATTTGTGACACATCGTCCAATATAAGTATCATTGAACGTCAGTTACAGCTTTGTTTGACTAAACATCAACAATGGGCAACTGACAATGGCTTTAGATTCGCGAAATCAAATACAGTCTGTATGCATATCTGCCCGAAAAGAGGTCACCATTTAGATCCACAGCTGATTTTGGACAAAAATCCGATTCCAGTTATGGAAGAGACCACATTTCTGGGGGTTATATTTGACAGGAAGCTATCTTTTGTGCCACATTTAAAATATGTTAAAAAGAAGGGATTAAAGGTCATTAGTATTTTGAAAATTATTGGCAAAACTGATTGGAGAGCTTCATTCTGTCAAGCCAGTCCTGGGAGAGTGGCAGTCCTCCTATATGCGATGCAGGAAGTGTGTCGTAGTCTTGTTTCGTGCCCGCATCGGTCATACTGAAGCCGACATGAACGATATATTTGGCAACAGAAATGTTTTAAAATATTTTAAATTCCACCAATAATTAATTTTGACATGGAATGCTTAATGGTTGTGCATAATATTAATAATTGCAGGTCGATCGTTGGTCGTAACTATTAAATTACACATGAAATTGTGTCCGTTACACTATGTCCGTCTGACAATGACACTGGACTCGCTGTTGCGATTTGTTTGCTAGTCAGACAGTAGAAACCTTATTGTTAGGCGAGGAAATGAATTTCTGTATTGTTAGTTTCATGATTAACTACTGGATAGGTCGTAGTTAATAATGCAGCTAGCGGTACAGAAAATCGCAGCTAGTCATTTAGTCAAATTAGTGTACACTTCCATTCGTACACAGTGATATATACACAAACACATGCATATTACTTGCAAATATCATAACTTTATTAAGATGCCGTTTTAACGAATCAATCATCAATGAGCCATTTGTCTTTGTCCCCTCTCCCCCAAGACGTGTTCGTAAGTATTTTGTGTTGAGCACAAAACATATTGTACATTTTCTTTTCTGTAAAAGAAGGAGATTGCACACAATCTGACAAACAATAATAGTAATAGAAAACTTTCTGAACGTCAAAAAATAAAAGAACAAGTCGACAACTACTCCACAATTCAGTAGTAACAAAGGGCCTTTGTTGCAAGCGTCTGGAGCGTAACGCGCCGGAAATAATTTAGTGGCTAATTGGGGCCGCTTAGCGCGATGCAAATCAAGAGCAAATAAGTATGTTTCTAATAGACTCAAAGGCCGTGGTATGTGCTATCCTGTCTATGAGATGGTGCATATAAAATATCCCTCGCTACTAATGGAAAAATGTGGCAGGTTTCTTTTCTTAGACTACATGTCAAAATTACCAAATGTTTGACATCCATTGGCCGATGATTAATAAATCAATGTGCTCTAGTGGTGTTGTTAAACAAAACAAACTTGACCTTTCATTAATTTATATTTTGGCAACTCGACTAGTATTACCAGATTCCTATCTTATCACGTTAAAGCAAATCTTACGAATACACCAAATCTGGCAAACTGATTGTCGGTAACTAGATAGGGCCGTCAGACACAGGTGAACTACACAAATACAGCTAACTTATCAGCGACATCTTCTGGCATTACGATACGGTGTGTTTGCCTCAACTTACCACGCCCAATTTCGTCAGTTGTCCTGTAATGATTCTTCAGTAAAAATATAGGTGTTTTTTTCATTATTAAATGATTTAGCTGCAATTGTTTTACGGGCGAAAAGTCGAACGTATAATGTTTATGTTGAAAAGCAAAAGTTAATACATAATTATTGCGGGAACCGGCAAAAATGCGACTTTGATATAGCGCCTTTAACATGGATGGTCTACTGTAAATGGTTGAAAGAAATATACTCGAGATTGCATCTTTAAATAGTATCATGTATACGGTACTCTACCAACGTCAGTTAAAGTTTGTTTTGTTCAATGACACCATTAGAGCACATGGATGTATTAATAATCGGCTATATATTGGATATCAAACATTTGATAATTTTGACATATAGTCTTAGAGAGGAAACCAGCTACATTTTTCCATTAGTAGCAAGGGATCTTTTATATGCACCATCCCGCGGACAGGATAGGACATGCCACGGCCTTTGATATACCAGTCGTGGTGCACTGGCTGGAACGAGAAATAGCCCAGTGGGCCCACCGACTGGAATGTCGATCCTAGACCGACCTCACATGCACAGCTTGTTTGTAATATAAATTGAATATTCATAGTTCGATATCGTAAGATCCAAGAGAAACGTCTTAGTAAGGTTGTTTACGTGAGATATTATAATTAATCACTGGCGTTTGACGCACGCTTGCGCAACATGTTACCATATATTGTAATGGTTCTTAGGAGAGGAATGTTATATTTACACGCTGTATACAACGCTTCAAAGAATGGGAGGAAAGAAAAATCTATTCTGTGTGGAATTCTTCCATTTACATGGAACAAGCATCGATTGGACTGCAGCCTGGCGGTAGAGCATCAGCGAAACGTGTTGTTTTGTTTTTGTTTAACGACACCACCAGAGCACATTAATTTATTAATCATCGGCTATTGGATGTCAAACATATGGTCGTTTTGACAGTCACAGAGAGGAAACCCGCTACTGGTGTTTCATTAACAGCAAGGGATCTTTTATATGCACCATCCCACAGACAGGATAGCACATACCACGAACTTTAATATACCAGTCGTGCTGTACTGGCTGAAACGAGAAATAGCCCAATGAGCCCAACGACGGGAATCGATCCTAGACCGACCGCGCATCAGGCGTGCGCCTTACCACTGGTCTACGTCCCGCCCCGTATCAGCGAACAGTACAACAGGTCGTATGACAACCTTCTTAATGGAGTATATTAGCATAACTTGTTATCAGGAACACATTTTCTGCTACTGGATTATCAGTGACCCCGAGTGTTTGTTTCTCTTGTGTTTAACGATACCACTAGAACACACTGATTTATTAATCATCGGCTGTTCGTTGTGAGACATTTGGTAATTTAAGTGGAGAAGAACCACAAAAATGGAAAAATGTTGCGGGTTTCCTCTCTAAGACTATATGTCAAAATTATCAAATGTTTGATATCTAATAGATGATGATTAATAAATCAATGTGCTCTACTGGTGTCGTTAAACAAACTAAACATTGGAATATATCAGAAATTACCTTTATTATTTACCGTGTCAACGTTTCTGCTAGTGCATTAGAAGTGACCCCGATGTTTGTTTGTTATGTTTATCGAAACCACTAGAGCACATTGATTTAAATAGGCTAACCACAACATTACGATTGTCCATCCCAAGATATCTGCTATATATCATATATATCATACGATACAGTGGCAGCGTGTTTGAGACTTGATTGACCATAACCATAAAAACAAGTTTAAAGTATGTTTTGTTTAACGATACCACTAGAGCACATTGGTTATTAATCATCGGCTAGTGGATGTCAAACATTTGGTAATTCTGACTCGTGGTCATTAGAGGAAACCCGCTACATTTTTCCTAATGCAGCAAGGGATCTTTTATACGCATCATCCCACAGACAGGATATCACATACCACGGCCTTTAATATACCAGTCGTGGTGCACTGAATGAAACGAGAAATAGCCCAATGGGCCCACAGTCTCAAAAACGCTGTTCCTGTATCATGATATACAGAGAATTCGCCACTCGTGTTTTTAATATAGAAAATATCAACCTAGTCTATGTTAATCCATATTTGTCGAGGCTTTGACTCGACAAATACCGATTAACTAGATAAGGTTGATATTTTACATATTAAAACGAACACGATTATATTTATCATATAACACTTCTAAAATAACATTTTAATTCGATATTCTGTAAATCAAAGTTCTGAAGTCGCCGCACCGGTAATATGACGTCACGCACTTCAACTAAATCTCACCAAAACGTTACGCTCAGGTATACAAGTCTTGGTGGCTGTAACCAAACGACCCATTGACAGCAAAACATTATTAACTGAGATAATAATGGTGAATATCAAATGGGTTTATGACATGGATATTATAGGTAAGTTATAGAATAAAGAGCAAATAACTTGGGATGGGTAACTGCAATGTGGTGGTCAACCTATTTAAACATCGATCGACAGATGTGAGGGATGTCCAGATGGCAAATCAGGAAATATTTTACGAGGGTGAGACTAACAGGTAAGAACACATGGATCAACTTGTTAAAAGGGCATCACCAGCCTCGGTGGTGCAGTGGTTAAGCCATCGGACTACAGGCTGGTAGGTACAGGGTTCGCAACCTGGTACCGGCTCCAACCCAGAGCGAGTTCTTAAGGGCTCAATGGGTAGGTGTAAGACCACTACACCCTCTTCTTTCTCACTAACCACTAACCAACTAACAACTAACCCACTGTCCTGGACAGACAGCCCAGATAGCTGAGGTGTGTGCGCAGGACAGCGTGCTTGAATCTTAATTGGATATAGGCATTCCATTGGACGAAAAAAACAAAGAGGAAAAAAGGACTATTTTGATTTAAACAATATTTTATTTGCCAATACAACATACTGGGATTGGTCAACAGGCTTAGCCTATATTATGACCTCTCCCTACAATTTACATGCTGATACATGTTTAGATACCACAGACCATAGTAGATTTAAAGGAGGAAGAAAAGAAGAGGGGATAGAGTGAAAGGTGTAGGTATAGTAAACAGAAAACCAGAACATTTTAGCAGAAACGTTTAGTAGCAGTTATGTATTTTAAAGTAGTTTTAATAAAAAAATTCATTTTCTTTTTCACTAAATTCTGAAGTTCCCAATAGGATCTTCTTATAATTTAGATGTAAATAGTTTGACATGAAATTGTTTCTTTGTTCATTGTATAGGGGACAGTGGAGAATGAAATGATTTGTATCTCTATTGGATGGCCACAAGAACAAGACGGATCATCTGAGATATAACGAAAGAATTTATGACTATTAAGATCACTGATGTCTAGTCGAAGTTTACAGTGGAGTATTTGCTCAAGTCTAGAACCCAGATAAAAATATCTAGGAACAGCTTTGTCCGATTCCTTTAATTGATGTTTAAAAGATGCCAATGATTTAGCTTTCCGGACTTCAACATTTAATGCATTCCACAACCTTATTCCAGAAGGAAAAAACGACTCACAGTACAATTTTGTACGACTTGGTACTGTTTTTAGATTTTCTTTATTCCTTAGACCATATGTTCTATTAGAACTTGATAGAAAAAGTGATAAGTAGGTGGGTGTACCATCATTGACGAGTTTGTACATCTTGCATAGCTTATGGCGTTTTCGTCTATCTATTAGTGGGATAAATCCAGTTTCGTCATACAATTTTTGATGAGATGTACCTTTAACTGCACCGCATATTGTCCTAAGAGCATCCAATTGAGCAGATTCGAGTTGTTGGGACAGTTCCAATGTGCAATTATCCCATACAACATCAGCATAATCAAAAACTGGAAGAATAAAAGATCTGTATATTTTTTTCAAGGCGGATCTTGATAATCGATATTTAAAGGAACGTAAACAATTTATCATTCTACTTGATTTTTCAAGAATATTATTTACATGATTTTTCCATTGGCCTGTTTCATGAAAAATCATCCCTAAGTGTTTACGAGTTTTAACTTTAGTTACTTGTTAATTGTTAAAAGTTAGATTAAGATTAACGGGTTTATTTTTACGAGTAAATAACATTGATTTAGTTTTTTCAGGGCTAAATTTCACTAACCATTGGTCTGCCCACCTACTAATTTTAGTTAAGTCACGATTTAACACTGTTTCACAAAGATGAGGATTTTCAACTTCGATATAGAGTGACGTGTTATCAGCAAATAGACGTATATTGGATTCAGTATCATTAACAATATCATTAATAAAGATTAAAAATAATAGAGGACCGAGAACAGAGCCCTGTGGAACACCTGCAGTTATTTCCAAAGATTCAGAAGTACTGCCATCTATTACAACCTGTTGCTTACGTTCAGACAGATAACTAGAAAACCAAGATAGAAGTTTACCTCTGATGCCAATTGTATCTAATTTATATATTAAGCCTTTATGCCATGCTTTACTAATATCGCTAAAGACTACTTGAACCTCCTTTCCTTCATCCAGTGACTTGGTAATAAAAGTATAAAAAGGACTATTTTAGGGTGGTGGGGTGATCCCAAAGGCTTTCGGCTTGACCAAACTTGTAAGTGAAGTAAAACTTAGCTCGAGTCACATCCAGCCCTCCCATTATTGATATTGATAGGTAAGGGAAGGCTCGAGGAAACTCTATGTAATGCTTTGGCCATCGTCGACAACCAAATGATCGCAACCTGCTGTGTCTAAAATACAAATTTTTTTCCTAAATCTGAACTTTAGTTTGATTATTCTCGAGTCCAGTCATGACATTAAAGGAACATCCCTGAGTGTGTTGCATTGTAAGATGTTTCAGGGGTAGCCCAGTGGTAAGGCGCTCGCTCGATGCGCGGTCGGTGTGGGATCGATCCCTGTCGGTAGGCCCATTGGGCTATTTCTCGCTCCAGCCAGTGCACCACGACTGGTATATCAAAGGCCGTGGTATGTGTTATCTTGTCTGTGGGATGGTGCATATAAAAGATCCCTTTCTGTTAATCGAAAAGAGTTGCCTATGAAGTGACGACAGCGGGTATTTGTGTGATACTTAACCATATGTCTGACGCCATATAACCGTAAATATAATGTGTTGAGTGCGTCGTTAAATAATTATTATTATTATTATTTGTTTCCGACTAATAAAATATTTCTACGATTAAAATTGCATATTAAATATATTTTCTTGTTTAGAATACTGTATATTCAATGTGTTTCTGGTCGTCTTAATATTTGTACGATGCCCAAACTGGATTTTGTCTTCAAATAATTTCAGACAAAATTTAATTTTAGGAAATAAAATGAAATTTAACCTAGTACATATACTAAAACGATAAAAAAAACCCCCACGTTTAATATACAGCCTCTAAAATTCTAAACAAGAAAATATATTTAATATGTAAGTTTAATCGTAGAAAATGTTATTAGTCGATAACATCTTAAAAACTGCAGCAAACTCAGGCATGCCCCTTTAAACTTGCATGTTGTTAACCGGTACCAAAGCTACACGAAGAAACCCAACGTCCCTACGCAAACCGAACGTGCGCTGTACTTTCTTGTAGTGACGTGTATAATAGGGACGTCGGGTTTCTTCGTGTAGCGTTGTATGTCTCAGTACTGTACCAGTGGAAGCTACGGCACCCGAAATGGATTAGTCAAAGGGGAGACTAATATAGATCACTAGCGAAGGCGACGAAGAGCTTCTCCAAACCACATTCGTTTAGGAGAATTCGGGGGAAAATGACGAAGATGACGACGACAACGACGAAGAGGAAGAACACACACACACACACCACACACACGCACCACATACATACACACACATACGTACACATACGCACACATACACACGCACACACACACACACACACACACACACACACACACACACACAATTAAAAACCCCAAAAGCACAAACTACAAATCCCCTTTATTGTATCAAACAGTCACGGTTTTAGTTCTAAAGGGTGTATACTACCAAATCAAATCCCATAGACGACAATAGTAACATATGCGGCTAAAACTCCTACCTGCAACGTATCAACCGACATAAACGCCACGGATATAAATACTACCACCCCTTACACTTAAAGTGAATCAGAAAAAAATGGGGGTCAAGCTGCTCGTTTCTGAGATAACGGGTAGCGTCTATGACTACCCTAGTTTCGCACAAAATTTGAGTACTTTTTTTTACAGGTACCCCATACATGTTTCAAGCACAAGGCTACTTGACACATTGGTACTAGATGAAATAAAATTGCACATTTATTTTACCCAGATGAAACTATTATTTTTTACAACCAACACACTCACATTTATAACCAATCACAGGACTTGTGGTGTTCACTTCTCTATCAAAAGTTGGGTGCACCTCGAACTTTGACCCAGCCGGAAGTTATTTGGTATAGTACTACCTATACTGATAACATACATTTTTCAAAAAGTGTCCAGCTATGTGTGTTTATGACAACCAGGATCTGGTGTATTCTGACATAAACTGACAACCTCACTGAAACTGTTGTTTTCTACAGTGCAACCTAATATAATGTACACCTCAAAAAGCATATATATTGCATATAGTTTTGTACAAATGCAATATGTCATATTAAACAACAAAATGTTTTAAAATAAAACTCCTGAAGATATTTACTTTCAGTTGTGTGTGTGTACTCAGCTATATATGTAGAGACAACAAAGATAGTCAGAGTACCTCTACCCCTTTAAAGAATGCCATTAAAACACATGCACTTGATTGACCCCTAGATTATGAAGACCTTAACAGGCACATCAAAGAAATATCAGTATTAAAACAATACACTGTCTGAGGAAGGAAACACAAACATGACTGTACCTGTATGAAGTAATGACTTAATGTCCTGAACATTAGTGTTGGGAGGAAATCCTGTATGCTGGGTGTGGGTGTCTTCAAGTTACCAGGTGTGGGAATTTCAAATCCATCGGCCATGCTGATTTTCATAATGAACCATCAAAACCATTGGCAGCCACCAGTATTCCTGACTATATTTTATTTATAGCCTACTGTAGTTGGAGGTTTTAATAGTTGTGATATCTGGAATAATCATGCAGCTTTAACACATTTATTTTTGATTAATTACTGAAAAAAACTATTTTTAAATGACAAAATTACCCGAACATCTATTTTCTTGCATTATTTTCTAATCCGGATGAATACAATATGTACATTAGATGTATTCCTACAATCTGTAATCCAGCATTTTATTTAGCTAGTAACATTAGGTAATACAGCTTTAACAATAAAATAAATTATCAACTTAATCCAAGGCAGATAATCAAATCTGAAAAAATTGGTTCTGAATCTAGTATAAACTCAAAATGCTTTTCATGAGAGCTAACTAAGTGATTATTAAGAAACAAAAATGATCTGGAGATCTAAGTATATGTTTAACAACCTTATTGTTATGTACAAATAAGAACAGAAGGCACAATAGTGACAACAAATTTAATTATGTTTTTGGTAAAGTTTTTCTTCAAATCTACTTTAAATTTAGCATAAAACTACAAATTTGTCTAAAATATAACTTAGCACCCTATAAATATGTCAAAATGACAATAAAAATCAACTTCTTTACAAATTTGAGTTTTCAGAATTTCATACATAAAAAATTAACAATGTTAATGGAAACTAAAGACATTAACCCACTATTGGCACATGCTATTTTTAATATAAAAATAAATTGCTATTAAAATCTTAGTTCAGGTTGCCTATAAATAATACCATATAAGAGAAAATGTTATTAGTCGATAACATCTTAAAAACTGCAGCAAATCAGGCATGCCCCTTTAAACTTGCATGTTGTTAACCGGTACCAAAGCTACACGAAGAAACCCAACGTCCCTACGCAAACCGAACGTGCGCTGTACTTTATAGGACGTGTATAATAGGGACGTCGGGTTTCTTCGTGTAGCGTTGTATGTCTCAGTACTGTACCAGTGGAAGCTACGGCACCCGAACTGGATTAGCAAAGGGGAGACTACATAGATCACTAGCGAAGGCGACGAAGAGCTTCTCCAAACCACATTCGTTTAGGAGAATTCGGGGGAAAATGACGAAGATGACGACGACAACGACGAAGAGGAAGAACACACACACACACCACACACACGCACCACATACATACACACACATACGTACACATACGCACACATACACACGCACACACACACACACACACACACACACACGCACGCACACACACACACACACACACACACACACACACACACAATTAAAAAACCCAAAAGCACAAACTACAAATCCCCTTTATTGTATCAAACAGTCACGGTTTTAGTTCTAAAGGGTGTATACTACCAAATCAAATCCCATAGACGACAATAGTAACATATGCGGCTAAAACTCCTACCTGCAACGTATCAACCGACATAAACGCCACGGATATAAATACTACCACCCCTTACACTTAAAGTGAATCAGAAAAAAATGGGGGTCAAGCTGCTCGTTTCTGAGATAACGGGTAGCGTCTATGACTACCCTAGTTTCGCACAAAATTTGAGTACTTCTTTTTACAGGTACCCCATACATGTTTCAAGCACAAGGCTACTTGACACATTGGTACTAGATGAAATAAAATTGCACATTTATTTTACCCAGATGAAACTATTATTTTTTTACAACCAACACACTCACATTTATAACCAATCACAGGACTTGTGGTGTTCACTTCTCTATCAAAAGTTGGGTGCACCTCGAACTTTGACCCAGCCGGAAGTTATTTGGTATAGTACTACCAAAAGGAACATTAATATGCTTACAATGAAGCTATGTCTAGCATTCATCAAACTATTTTCTACTATATCTTCATTATTTTCATAATTTCTATGATCATCTTATTCAATGTGGAAAGAAGCAATTGAAAAGTTAAAGTGTGTTTTGTTTAACGACACCACTAGAGCACATTGATTCATTAATCATCGGCTATTGGTAATTCTGACTTATAGTCTTAGAGAGGAAACCCGCTACATTTTTCCATTAGTAGTAGGTAATCTCTTATATGCACCATCCCACAGACATGATAGCATATACCATGGCTTTTGATATATCAGTCATGGTGTATTGACTGGAACGAGATATAGCCCAATAAGTCCACCGACAGGGATCCATCCTAGACCGACTGCGCATCAGGCAAGTGTTTTAGACATCCCAATAGCCGATGGTTAATAAATATATATACTCTAGTGGTTTCGCTAAACAAAACAAACTTTACCTTTCGTTTTTTACTTTGATATACCGGTCGTGAACTACTGGCTGAGACGAAAATAATCATGACATATTTAATTAATCCCGGGCAACTGCATGTCAAACAATTAATCCTACGACCAGTCGCACATTAGGCGATTAATCCTACGACCAGTCGTACCTTGGGCGATTAGTCGCACCTTAGGTGATTAATCCTACGACTAATGATACCATAGACGATTAATCATATGACCAGTCGTACCAAAGGCGATTAATCCTACGACCAATCGCACCTTAAGCGATTAATCCTACGGCTAATGATACCATAGGCGATTAATTCTACGACCAGTATCGCACCTTAGACGATTAATCTACGATCAATCGCACCTTAGGCGATTAATCCTACGGCTAATGATACCATAGGTGATTAATTCTACGACCAGTCGCACCAGAGGCGATTAATCCTACCTCCATGTACACCTTAGGCGATTAATCTTACGATTGATCGCCATTCAGGCGATTAATTCTACGATCAATCGCATCATAGCGATTGCTCTACCACAGAGTTACACCCAACTGACCACGCTTCCTTCTATTGCCCTTTAAGACTTTGTAATAATTTGAATTTGATAATCAGTAGATAAGACTTCTCTTTAGTCCTATGTCTGTGTGTTTGGTTCTTACCAACTAGCGTCGAAAATGTTCAGATCTGCCTAGAAGCGGTTTTAACCGGTTTTAAGTCTTGCATCATGTGCGATTTCTGTGTCGTAATTAAAAATGGATCCCTTAACAGGAAGCAATCGATTTCTAACAGCCTGTTCCACCGAAGGAACGCCGTTTGATTAGAACATCGACCACACCCTTTCATGTGTTATTACGGCATATGCGAATCAGTGGTTAATCCGTTGAGTTTCGAGACTGGCAGGTGTTGTGTTCGAATAGGGGTAACTTCGAACTTTGGTAACTTCGACCTGGTAACTTCAAACCCGAGTAATCTCGGCCCCAGGTAATATCGGATCCCATTGGCTTTAGCTGGAACGAGAAATAGCCCAATGGACACACCGACGAGGATTGATCGCAGAGCGCATCAAGCGAGCGCTTTACCACTGAGCTACATCCCGCCCCTCACTTTGGAAAATGGCACAGAGACTGTAGTCGCGGGAATTCTTTAAAATCGTAGACCCTAGTTTCAGCCCGTGAAAATGGACACTAAATCTACAAACCTGTAACAGATTTGCATAGACTTACAATAGACTAAAACTGGGAAATATCCTTTAAAAAACAGACTAAAGCTCGTCTCCGTAGCCGTTACTTATCAAAGGTATGTGCATTTTTAAGACTATTAAAAATGCATTTCGTGGTATTAGAACACCAGGGCCCAATATAACAAAACATCGTAAGTCTAATTTTACACGTAAACGTAAATCTAGGACTAAACCACAATTCTTATATCTATTATAGTATAACAAATATAGTTAGAAATACACATATTTCATTTTCTTATGTCCTTAAAATGTTCCATTTTTCTTAATGGTATAATTTTCTTCGTGAAGTAGATATGAAACACGTGTAAATGTATGCCCAGTATAACTGCTAGTCGCAGACGTAAACTTACGATGTTTTGTGAAATTGCCCCCCGAATGACCAGAAATGTTTCCGAAGTACGAACATGAATAACCTAAGTAATAGAATCTAAGTAATGTCTGATTGCAACGATTAAAAATTAGCTCTAATAGTGAAAAATACACTATTGTGTTTAAAAACTAGGGTATGTCACTTTAACGCCATATACAGGGGCGGGACGTAGCCCAGTGGTAAGGCGCCCGCTTGATGCGCGGTCGGTCTGGGGTCGATCCCCGTTGGTGGGCCTATTGGGATATTTCTCGTTCCAGCCAGTGCATCACGACTGGTATTTCAAAGGCCGTGGTATGTGATATCCTGTCTGTGGGATGGTGCATATAAAAGATCCCTTGCAACTAATAAAAAAATGTAGCGGGTTTCCTGTCTAAGACTATATGTCGAAATTACCAAATGTTTGACATCCAATAGCCGATGATTAATAAATCAATGTCAGCTAGTGGTGTCACTAAATAAAACAAACTTCTTCTTTTTTCTCGTTTTAACGCCATATACATTCCTTCTCTGTACATGGGAAAAAGGGGGAACGCACTTGAAGTCCTCCCCCCCCCCCCCCCCCCCATAAATCCGCCTCTGATGAGGACCGAACATAAAATAAAATACGACAAATCTGAAGCAATTTAGAATATGGAATATATAATATAAAATGAGGAATATTTTAAATTTTAAAAAGTATAATGCAATCTATCTTGTTTCACGGTATTTTGAATCATTTAGAATCATATTTAGCACAGACTGTACGAAAATTTAAAAACTAAGTTACATTTTTCTAACGTGTTCGTTATTAAACAAATTATGAACACACGTGAGAACAGAATTTTAGCCCTCCTCCCACAGATATGACAACAATAATAATAGCATTAGCAAACCCGACTGGATTATCTCAGAAAGAATTACACACACACACACACACACACACACACACACATCCCTTGCTACTAACGGTAAAATGTAGCGGCTTTCCTCTCTAAGACAATTTATCAGAATTAACATCCAATAGCCGCTGATTAGTAAATCAATGTGCTCTAGTGGTGTCTTTAAACAAAACAGACTTTAGCTATGCCTTTGTCTAGGAACTGTACGATTGAAGCTATATTTTTTAATAGGACTATCATGTATTTTCAGCGATTGTTAAGTTTAAAAAAAGTTTGTTTTGTTTAACGACATCACTAGAGCACATTGATTTATTAATCATGGGCTATTGGATGTCAAACATATGGTCATTTTGACACAGTCATAGAGATGAAACCCGCTACTTTTTTTTCATTAGTAGCAAAGGATCTTTTATATGCACCATCCCACATACAGGATAGCACATACCACGGCCTTTGATATACCAGTCATGGTGCACTAGCTAGAGCGAGAAATAGCCCAATAGGCCCACCGACGGGGATCGATCCTAGACCGACCGTGCATCAAGCGAGCGTTTTCTCACTGGGCTACGTCCCGGCCTCTGTTATGTTGAATGTGATGTGAGTCAACTGATGTGATGTGAGTCAACTGATGTGATGTGTGTCAACTGATGTGAGAATCCGAGGTATTATCATTTAGAGCCGCCAAAATGCATCTAAGCGTTGTACGTTTTCAAAATGTTCTTGCCAAATGAAGGGGGGGGGGGGGGGGGGGCACACCAAAAAGTCTGGTTGCTGTTCACACTACACGGGATATATATTTATAGTTACTTTCGTGCTTAGATATCCAATCAAGGTTCAAGCACGCTGCCCTGAGTAGGGTCTCCACGAGTACTCGGGCACGGGCGGAGTCTAGCAAGACTCGAGTCCGTTCACAAGACTCATGTACCCGTGCAAGAAAGTGCACTCTCATTTAATTATATTTTTAACGTCATTTTGCCATATGCTTGTCGCCGGTTACATTACAGGGATATGAAACATGGAAGGAATACAATGGCACGATTTGGCATCCATGTTCAGCACTGGAATTAAGATGCATGATGCTATTTTACTTTATTCCTTAGTCTCATTATCATCTAAGTGTTGGTTACTTGGGCCCGGGTTCGAGTACTCGAGTCCAATAGTTTTGGACTCGTGGAGGCCCTAGCCCTAAGTACACTCCCCAGCTGTCTGGACTGTCTGTCCAGGACCGTGGGTTGGTGCACTGCTTTGTTGTAATTAGTGAGAGAGACGTCGGTGTCATGGCCTTACACCTATCCACTGAGTCGTTAATCTCACACTGGGTGGGAGCTGGTACGGGGAGACAAACCCAGTACCAAACAGCCTTAACACCGATGACTTAACCACTGCACCTGCGAGGCCGGTCTACATTCAAGTACGATTCTACATTCAAGTAAAATTCAAGTGTGCTGCCCCCGACACTTGGCCCATTCACCTGAGCTGTCTTTTTCTGGTTTGGGTTAGGTGTTAGTTGTTAGTGGTTCATGAGGGAGCAGTCGGTGTAGTGGCCTTACACCTCGCCGTTGACCCATGGAAACTCACACTGGGTGGGAGCCAGTATGGGATGCCTCAAATCAGATGGATAAATCACAGCGCAATCGACGCCGTCAACACATTTTACAAAGACAAACGTTTGATCACCTTTTTTTGCGAAGACCTGATATCATCACTGTTTTGACAGTGATTCATGAGTGCTTGTCACCACAACAGTATTTATTCCAATGAGTTCTATCCCGTACTAGTTTTGATTTAGTAAAGTAGTCTGGGAGTGGCAGTCCTCTTTGAGCGATGCATGAAGGATGTGTTGTCCAGTAAAGGATCTCCCCAGGAGTGGCTGTCCTCCTCTGGACGAGGCATGGAATCAACCACACTATTTTGCCAAATGTCCATTCGACTCTGCATTGTGCGGAGATACTGTCTTGGTCGTGGATAAAGGTTAAGTCGTTCAGATTTGATTTCATACGAATTATGTTAACCTTGAAGCGACATTGAAAATATTTTAAGAGTACACACTTGTGTCACCATGGTCATGGGGACATCACGTTTACACAACGTTGCACTTTATTCATTCAGTAACCATGTTATAGTCCCTGTTGTCAATAATGTCGAACAAGCATTGTATCGGCTGCTACAGGCGAGCAATAAAATACCGATGTCAAATGCATTTGCAGCAACGCACTTAATTTGTACGTAGAAACTTTACAAAGCACTTCTTGATCAGACCCCGCCACGTTATTAAATCTCCCTCAACTGGCCTCACAAGACAGAAGACCATATGGGAGACATTTGATTGGTCGAATGATCTTGAGACATGCCCAGCTCTATCCGTATTTGGCACGCACCCTGTTACTTATGAGGGATTAGTGAATCGATCTACGAATCGATATGCAACGTCTATGATGAGCCTCGTACTGAAGTTTACAGCTGCTATAAAAAGGCTAGACTTGAACACAGGTTCCCCAGGACGAGGTGTTTCGTCTCAACTAGTTTTCTCTTGGTCTTACAGAGAAAACTAACCGCCACGATGCGGTGGCAAACCATAGTTACGTGGGTTCTTTTGATAGTGATCATCGTCTGTATCCAACAAGGTAAGATTGATCTGTACTGGTTTTATGACCCGTGCTTATATAAATAACACTCTTAGAGTACAGGGACTGACATCTTTAATATCATCCCATTATAAAACTTAGTCTAGACTCAAATATTTAATAACGTCACATGCAGACACTTTGTATGACCTTGGCATGACGTTAAAGGTTCAGACTCTATCAGAATGAATGGACGACTGAATTTTCAACCACACCCCAGAACGAAAATATATATCGGCTATTGTAATCTAAATTCTTTTAGCGTGCCCCTTTAACCCTGTGGTTTCATGCACCTCCCTCTCTCTCTCTCTCTCTCTCTCTCTCTCTCTCTCTCTCTCTCTCTGAGGCCATATC
>NC_054709.1:17170980-17198568 GCF_016097555.1 Gigantopelta aegis
ATCTAAGCAAAAGGAGAAATGAAAATTTTAATATTTGTAAGATATTGGAATTTTAAAATTGATATTTCAAAAAGATTTTAAAGGGACATTCCTGAGTTTGCTGCAAGTTTTAAGCTGTTATTGACTAACAGAGACTTTTTAACGACTGTAATTACATATCAAATATATTTTTTCTGCATATATTAGTGGCTGTATATTAAACGTGTTTCTGATTGTTCTAATATTTGTACTAGGTTAAATTTCATTTTATTTCCTAGACAAAATCCAGTTTGGGCTTCTTACAAATATTAAAGGGACATTCCTGAGTTAGCTACATTGTAAGATGTTTCCGACTAATAAAATATACCTACGATTAAACTTACATATTAAATATATTTTCTTGTTTAGAATATCAGTGTCTGTATATTCAATGTGTTTCTGGTCGTCTTAATATCTGTAAGAAACCCAAACTGGATCTAAAATTGTATTGTCTGCAACATATTGATACATGTAGGACATGTTCAAAACATGTTTTTTCTTTTTTTAAAGATATATTTTATACATAATATATATATATATATATATATATATATATATATATATATATATATATATATATATATATATATATGTATATATATATATGTGTGTGTGTGTGTGTGTAATTTCTATATACCATTACTATGTTTTAGATAATGAAATGTGCTCGGTCTAGCCATAAATCAACACACCCATTTGTAACGCTCAGGCATACTTACAAAGAACGAAACATTGTTTGCTACTTGATAGTCAATAAACTTGTTGTTGTATATAACATATGACATTGCTAATCATTAATAACATGCAATTAATACTGTTATTGATATACATTAGTTTGCTTGCAATTTATTGGTGCTTTAGCTGTTTACTGACAGGTTTAGGTATAGAACCAAATTGTCCCGTTTCTCGACAATTTCATCCGTCCCGTCCGCAACATATTTGTTTTCACTTAAAGTTCATTATCTGTTTTAATTGTTGTTTTGTTTTTAAAATAGTTCACTTATCTACCTAGGAATATTATCGACTGATATAATTCAGTTATTAACACCTTTAGTAACAGAAGATATACTGATGGAAAGAAATAACGAAAGACATTAATTTGTAGACCAAATTTAATTCACTACTAGCGTAGCAATGTCTGTATTTCATACCAAATTGTAATGTGGGATTGAATGTCTGTAGTGTGGACTGTGCTGCCTATATGTTCCCAGTCAACTTCTGACAATGTGAATTGATTTTTGATGCAGTCATTATTTCTTGTTGCTATCTGTTTGATCCTTTATTTCTTTCCATCAGTGATGGCACTTTTTTGTCCGCAACGATGATATAAACATCTGTATTAGCCATATGAAATAATATTTACATGCTTTCTTTTACTCATTGTAACACCCATGGAAGGCCTTATATGTATTTCTAACAGAAAGTCTCTAACGTGAATACTAATACAAATTTAAATGTCTGAAATCTTTGAATGTCCCGCCCGTATCAAAATAAATACCACAGAATAACCCAAAACTAATAATAGAAACAGGAAAGATCATTTCAAACCAGGATTAAAAAAAATAGTTCAAATGAAAGAACAGAACAGAACAGAACTTTATTATATAACATTTAGTGAAATATCTTAAAATATCAGTGAAATAAAAGTGTTATCAGTCACCCAGTGACGATAACGCATTTTAGAGTGAACATTTCACTATTTCGTTCTAAAATGTGTTATCGTCACTGTAGAAAGTGTTATCTTCACTGTAACAAAGCCAGGACTATTTTGCTGCTGGCATTTTAAAAATAAAGGTAAATTGCCAAAAGTTATATAATAAATAGAAAATTTCATGTTTTTGTCAAACGCAACTCGTGAGATATGATTGCAAACTTCACTCGATGAGATATAAATCATATTTATTTGACAAAAAAACACACAAAAAAACACAATTTTTTTTTATTGCACTCAGGCTGTCCTGCAACGGTGTAAGAGTGCCATACGTAGTCAGATTTCGACAATATAATTTACAGGAAGATACAAACAATTGTGAAGACATTTCTTAATACACACTAGTAGATAAATACACTCATTTCATGGTATTACAGTGTAGAGATATCTGTATTAACAATATAAATACATCCCGAGATGTAACAAGTACAGACACATGTATATAAATGCATATATTCGGAATAGGCCACTAGACCATCTTCTCTCTCACTAACCATTAACCAGCTAATAACTAACCCACTGCCTTGGACAGACAGTCCATATAGCCGAGGTGTGTGCCCAGGACAGCGTGCTTGAACCTTAATTGGATATAAGTACGAAAATAAGTTGAAATGATATGAATTAAATCACAAGATAAGCTGACTAGGGGAGCTAACAAAAAAAAAAAAAAATTAATTACTGCTTGGATTATCCGGAACTTGTTATATTATTTATATGTGTTTTATATCACTATTTTTATTTCTTTTTCAGGTGAATCACAATCAAGAGGTAAAGTAATATTATCTTTTTTTTTAAATTAGTTTAACACAATTAGCATCCAGTACCGACCTCAGCGTGTTCGAAACCCCTGTGGTATATAAGCACGTTAAACTAGTTACCTACTTGAGCTGAACAGTTCAGGCCCTTTTAAGGGCCCTTATGGGCAACCTAGGGAGACATATCATCATCATCTAACCACTGAGCTATTCTCGGCCTACTAATTTCCAAACCTATTCGTAACTCTCCATCTTTCCTATTAGATCGACCGTTCTTTCTCTTTGGCTCAATCCTACGGGACATTCCAAATTCCATAGCACCTTACCACCTCCGCCTGCTACTAACCACGGTCGGGCTGCTGGTGCTCCCTTGCACCGGCCAGTGCAGGCGGTCCTCCCTCCTACACTCCCCCACCAACTTTCCTGTCCTGGACAGAGAAACCGGCTGAGGTCGGTGCCTGTGTACAAGACAGGCGTGCGCTACAACAGCTTGCTCTGAATGTGTACGTTAAAGAATCATTCCTTCCTTCCTTACCTACCTACTGACCACCGGCCTCGGTTGTGTCGTGGTTAAGCCGTCGGACATAACGCTGGTAGGTACAAGGGTTCGCAGCCCGGTATCGGCTCCAACCCAGAGCGAGTTTTAACGACTCGATGGGTACGTGTAAGACCACTACACCCTCTTCTTTCTCACTAACAGCTAACCGACTGTCCTGGACAGACAGCCCAGATAGCTACGGTGTATGCCCAGGACAGCGTGCTTGAACCATAATTGGATATAAGCACGAAAATCAGTTGAAATGAAACCTACCGATCTCAGCGGTATAGTGATTAAGCCAGTTGAAGTGCTTCTATTTCGTAGAAACAGTTTGTTTCGTTTCATGACACCACTAGTGCACATTGATTTATTAATCATCGGTTATTGGATGTCAAAAATTTGTAGTTTTTACAGTCTTAGAGAGGAAACCCACTAAAGTTTTCCATTAGTAGTAAGGGATTTTTTGTGTGCACCATCCCACAGACAAGATATCACATGCCACGACCTTTGATATACAAGTTGTGGTGCACTGGCTAGAACGAGAAATAGCCTAATGGGCTACATCCCTCTCCTATTTTGTAGAAGTCACGGTGGCCGTGTGGATATGCCGCTGGGCTGTCAAATGCCATGCGAATCGACGAAGTAGGTTCAAAACGTACCAACTGACAATTTCTGTTTTTAAATATTAAAGCATGGTAGGTACTGGGTTCGCATCCCGGTACCAGCTCCCACACAGAACGAGTTTAACAACTTAGTGTAAGGTCACTACACCGTCTTCTCTCAAAGTAATAATAGAATCTATCACCGTTGTGAGGCAATTCCAACCGGACAGACAAAATGTTTTTTTGTTTTTTTTGTGAGGGCCGAGGTTTACCGATGGCCTTACAAAAACATTTTGCCCCGAGGGTCCGAATTGCCTTATCTATACCTCACAACGATGATTGATTCTTTTTCTTGCCCATTTAATTTCAGTAGCAAAACATTAATTTTGTAAGCGACGGTTTGTTTATTGTAGAACGATTCGTAAACATTTTGCCTACAAACTCATTTAATTATACGCGGGGAAAATATTGTCCACCTCATGCAACGACATAAAAATGTAACAACCTATCAATAAATATAAAGTTGAAAATATTAATTTGTTTAAATATTTTTAAAACAATGTTACAACGTGAAATGGCAAACAGAATTATGAAAACCATGAATTACGACGTCAATCGTTGTATAGTATGAGAAATCGTCTAGCCCTCGGGTCGGACAGATTTACCTAGCTCTAGGGTCAGACAGATTTTTCTAGCATCGTGCAAAAGCTGGATAACCCTGTCCAGTGGGCAAGAATCACTTTTATACAACTAATTCTAAACATAACTAAGGTTCAAGATGGATGATTTTGGAGAACTAAATTAATATTCGTGGGTTTTATGTTACTTAGTCTATTATAAAATTGGTTCAGTGCATCATTTGCATGTTTCGTCCCCTAATTTCGATTAGACACACACACACACACACACACACACACACACACACACACACATATATATATTTTTTTTTTATGTAGCTTAAGATTTTGGTTTGTTTGTTTTGTTTATCGACACCACTGGAGCACATTGATTTATTCATCATCGGCTACTGCATGTTAAACATTTGGTAACTTTTACATAGTCTTAGAGAGGAAACAAGGCTACATTTTCCCATTAGTAACAAGATCTCACAGACAGGATAGCATATACCGCGGTCTTTGATATACCAGTCATGGTGCACTGGCTAGAACGAGAAATAACCCAATGGGCCCGCCGACGGGGATCGATCCCAAACAGACCGCGCATCAAGCGAGCGCTTTACGACTGGGCTATATTCCGCCCCATGTAGCTTAAGAATACATTTATATATACTGACACACAATGAAAACGCAAAAACAACTTTTCATTGCAATTAACGACAAACTATTAATGAATTGATGGATAATGTAATACGACATTAATGACTGGTATTCATGAGATACATTCACATGGAAACATGGCCAGTTATCATCAGTAATCGAGTTGCATTCGTAATCGAAAAGTTCAACACACACACACACCCCACACCCCACCCCCCCCCCCCATATCAAGGTCAGTATCTGGTGTGTCCACCATTGGCCCGTGAGCAAGCCACAGGAATGTTCCTCCACTCCTCTTGCAACGGCTATGCAAGCTCAGCGATGTTACGCGGTGGTGGCTAGCGGTGACGTACACGACGTCCTAACTCATCCCACATGTGTTCATTTGGGTTCAAATCCGGTGAAATAGCGGGCCAGTTAATAACGGTGATACCGGCTTGTTGCAGGAATGCCTGGGTAATTCTTGCAGTATGTGGACAAGCATTGTCTTGTTGAAACAGACGGGGACCTCCTGGTCTTCGGTGACGGCACAAAAGTGGCTGGAGAACTGGTCTTAGAATAACGTCAACATAACGCTGGACTGTAAGGGCATTGTGGACAATGATGAGATCACTCCTGAAATCACAGCTGATTGCCCCCCCCATACCATCAGACAACCGTCGCCAAACCGATCACGTTCCCTCACACATCCGTCAGCGTACCGTTCATGGATTCTCCTGTACACACGTGCTCTTCCATCGGCAAAAGAGACGGAGAAACGGGACTCATCTGAGAAAACAATGCTCCGGTAAAAGGCTGGTGGATGATTACCATTCTGGAGAGCAAACTGTAGTCTCGCAGCACGATGTCGCGGTGTCATGATGTTACCGTTGTACGGGCGTCTGCATCTGAGTCCAGCCGTTCTGAGTCGACGGATGACCGTCATCGGATGGATATACCTTCCATGACGTCCTATCCGGTCACGGAGGTGGTGTCGTCGAATCTGCCGATCTTGGCGTGGGGTCGTAACGGGACGTTGACCAAGTCGAGGTCGATCACGGACACTACCGGTCTGTTGATGACGTTCAACAAGTCGTCCAATAGTTGATGGATGGACTCTGAAGGTCCTAGCAACTTGGCTTTGCGAAGTCCCCCCTTGAACCATGCCCAACGCTCGCTCCCTTTGTTCTTCTCTGAGTTGTGGCATTTATTAATGTGACGAGGAATATTACACCGTTACGTGACTTTTATGTGTCCACATACTGGCATTTCACGTGCATTGCATGCAGCATGATTTAGCATGTAGCGAACGCATTTCACACCATTTTGTGTGTTTCTGTTATTGTATGTGTAACGAGAACAAAACCAGGATTAAAACCCAGACAAAAGTACCAATCAATGGCTTCCTCTCATACATTGTTATTTTAAGTCCAATAAAAATATTTTTCATTAATCACAACAAAATACTGAAAAATATCTGTTTTGCGTTTTTATTGTGTGTCAGTATATGTGTACGAGTTCTTGTCTTGGT
Source organism: Gigantopelta aegis (assembly GCF_016097555.1). Taxonomy (NCBI): domain Eukaryota; kingdom Metazoa; phylum Mollusca; class Gastropoda; order Neomphalida; family Peltospiridae; genus Gigantopelta; species Gigantopelta aegis. Next base: position 17,177,392 of record NC_054709.1, read on the forward strand.
ACAAATATGTGTTACTGTACGTTTTTATTCCAAATCTGAAAAACGAAACCGTATTCCTGTATCAAAATCGTATCTCTACACATGGCAAAGTCGAAAGGTTGTTAGGCAAAGTCGTGATTGCTTCCATAGTCCACTATCAGGTGCTCGTCCTTAGAAGGACTGCCAGTCGCCTAGGAGATCCATAACAATACTTTATATACTTTATTAGCCGTAAACATTCAGTTCATTGGCATTACGAACATTAAAATAACCTTATACATGTACATAATACTTATGTCATTAAATGGGAAGACAATTTACATTGTATGGAAAGTGATGAAAATATTCAATATAAAATATAATAAATAATCATAAATATAACAAAGAGTATGTATATATAATAGAGTATGTATATAACAGAGAGTATGTATGTAATAAAGAGTATGTATATAATAGAATATGTATATATTAAAGAGTATGTATGTAATAAAGAGTATGAATATATAATAGAGTTTGTATGTAATAAAGAGTATGTATGTAATAAAGAGTATGTATACAGCAGAGCATGTCTATAACAAAGAATATGTCTATAATAAAGAGTATGTATATAATAAAGAGTATGTATATAATAGAATATGTCTATAATAAAGAGTATGTATGTAATAAAGAGTGTGTATATAATAAAGAGCATGTATATAATAAAGAGTATGTATGTAATAAAGAGTATGTATGTAATAAAGAGCATGTATGTAATAAAGAGTATGTTATAATAGAATATGTATATACTTCACTTACATGTTATCATGGCTCTGCGTTGTTACCCCTAGTAAATATTTACACAATATTATGAGCTTCTTTAAAATTACATTATCAATGCACAATAGCTGTATTAAAGTACAAGAGGATGGTCTGCTGTAATAACATGGTTTTATATACCTGCATCTATTAGTATTGTAGGAGCGGGATTTAGCTCAGTCGGTTGAGTGTTCGCTTGAGGTGCTTGCGTCGCAGGATCGAACTACCTCGGTGGATTCATTCGACTGATTGTTTTTTTCTCGTCTCAACCAGTGCACCACAACTGGTCAAAGGCCATGGTATGCGCTTTACTGTCTTTGAGAAAGTGCATATAAAAAGATCACTTACTACTATTGGAAAAATGTAGCCAGGGTTTCTGCCAGAGGGTAAAACGGGTATGGCGCCATACCCAAATTGTTTTGCAGATTTTATTTTTTTAAGTTAACCTTTTGACAAAATTAATCACTCTTATCATTACTGTATGATTTTCTTAACCCTAACCCTAAATCTAACCCATTTTCTTTCTGGGGGAGGCCCCCCATAGTCCCTGCTGACTGTGGTTGCATTCAAATTCATAGTGCCATACCCAAATATTTCTTTCTGGCAGAAACACAAAGACTATATGTCAAAATTATCAAAATGTAGCGGGTTTCCTCTGATGACTACTTATCAAAATTACCTAATGTTTGACATCCAATAGCCGATGATTACTTAATCAATGTGTTCTAGTGATGTCATTAAACAAAACAACCTGATAGTATTGTAGAAAGGACAGACCAACATAAAATGATACTCATCTTCAGCAGCATTCATATTACAAAGTTTACATACTCCTATCCTTTCTGTCAGTATTGTTATATCTTCCAATTTCTATTCCAAGACAATGCGTAGCCCGAGTACTCTGACTGTCGAGGGCTAGACGGACATTTATACAAATATGTAGGACTGAATATCTGTCCAAATGTCCGTCTAGCCCTCTACAGTCAGAGTACTCGGGCTAGATTGAGGAAATTGCTTTTTGTAGATAAGTTTGTAAACAAAAACTATTATCCAGGTGTAATGGATGAAATGACCTTTTGTAGTGTCATGTGTTCCGTTTGTCGTTCGTTTAAAGGGACAGTCCTGAGTTTGTTGCCATTGTTCCGACTAATGAACTATTTGAACGACTAAAATTAAATACTAAATATTGTTTCTTCTTTAGAATATAGGTGTCTGTATATTCAGTGTTTCTTGTCCTATTATTTTTATGTAGCCCAAACTGGATTTGGTCTATCAACAATTTCGTACGTAAAAAAAAAAAAAAAAAATATATATATATACATGATGGGAAACGAAATGAAGTTTCAGCTAGTACAATACTGGGGCGATCAGAAACACATTTAAATATACAGACACTGATAATTTATGCAGGAAAATTTATTTAATTCAAATTTGTTGTCCTTGAAACGTCTCTGGTAGTCCGCAACATCTTGACAATGGCAAACTCAGGACTGTCCCTTTAATTGTATACTGTATGCGACGTCATCACACGGAGATACATTTATAAATGCTGTTTGCCAATCCACTTCATTTTCTGAATAAGTATTGTTTAAAGGGACAGTCCTGAGTTTCCTGCATTGTAAGACATTTCTGACTAATAAAATCTTTTAACGTCTAAAAATGCGCATTAATTATATTTTATGAATTAGTATATCAGTGTCTGTATATTCAATGTGTTTCTGGTCGTCTTAATATTTGTAAGAAGCCCAAACTGGATTTTGTCTTCAAATAATTTCGTACGTACGAACACATTTTTTAGGAAATTACGATTTTAAAAAAATGAAATAAATTTAACTTAGTACAAATACTAGAACGATCAGAAGCACGTTTCATATACAGCCACTAATATTTTATGCAAAAATATATATTTGATATGTAATTTTTACAGTCGTTAAAAAGTCTCCGTTAGTCGATAACATCTTAAACATTGCAGCAAGCTCAGGACTGTCCCTTTAAGAAAAACTAATTATAAATGGTCTATATACAGTTGATGATAACTGGTACACTACGTTCTAGCTCCTTATTGCTCGCGTGACTAGACAGCTTTTATTTTTATTACATTTTTCTACCACTGAATTTTATGTTATGTCTAAGGCCAATCGTTGCACCTTTGAGGTTAGAAACGTGGTAGCTAAGACCATTTACAGATTCACAAAATAACCTGTTTTAACTGGCTTAATTATGTAATCTGAGGAATATAATTTTTATTCACTGTCCCCTTTATGGTCATATTAGAGTAGATATTTAAAAAAGGGAAAAGTTACTGTAGTTATCTTTAATAACCTTTTAGATAAAGAACAAATGTCATTACATTTAAGCCATCCGGATATCAATAAAATTCCAACCAAAAGTTGCCATCTTATTATATTAAGTCGCAAATTTTTTTATACATATGGACATATATATAATTTATGGTTTTTATTTTTATTTTTTGTAAATAAAAAACTTTAAAAATATTTCTGATTGTCTTTAGTTAATAGTTCCAGAAGTCCCCATACATAACTTTACGCGTGTTTCCATGAATGGAAGATACATTATTGTTTGTTAATACTTATTTTCGTGTTTATAAGTTAAGTTTCAAGCACGCTGTCCTGGGCACACGCCTCAGCTATGCCTGTTGAGGACAGTGGGTTAGTTGTTAGTTAGTGGTTAGTGGGGGAGAAGTCGATGTAGTGGCCTTACTCCTACCCACTGAGTCGTTAAACTCGCTCTGGGTGGGAGCCATTATCGGGATATGAATTCAGTACCTACCACCCTAATGTCTGGTTGCTTATCTACAACACCATCATAGCCGGTCACAATCATTAGAATTTACAGACATTGTTATTTGTATTACGCTTGTGTTCATATTTGCTTAATTAGCTGTGCATATCATAAATTAATAAATAATATTATTATTTGACAATATCGTGTATGATAACACTTGATTCAGACGCGACACACATAAGTATACATAAATTTCAAAAACATACTTTCCATTTGTGTGTGTGTGTGTGTGTGTGTGTGTGTTGTGTGTGTGTGTGTGTGTGTGTGTGTATGTATGTGTTATCGTTGGGTTTTTTGTGGTTAACTATTAGACTTAATAAATATGTCAACTGTATTCATACATCTAAATTCCTATTTTTAATGTTGTTTCTTCACGATTCTTTTGGAAAATGTTATTTGAAACATGTATGTATAATGATTTATGTTTATAATCTTCATTTATTTATTTATTTATTCAACATTTAATCTTTGGAATAATTTAAATCCAGTAATTAGAAAGGTGCCAAAAAGTAAGGGGGGGGGGGGGGGGGGCACACATTCTCTCTCTCTCTCTCTCTCTCTCTCTCTCTCTCTCTCTCTCTCTCTCTCTCCAGTTTGTCTGTTTATATATATATCTAGCCTATTTAATATGTCTGTCTGTCTATGTATGTATCTAACCTATATAATATGTCTGTCTACCTATCTATCAATCTAACCTATCTAATTTTGACTGTATTTATCTATGTAATAATGAATTCAATTTTGTTTTAAAGGATTGAAAAGACTGGAGAGAAAATCGGCAAAGATACGGAGAGACATAAAGAATATACAGAGAAGACGAAGTAAGGAAACCCATCTGGATTGTACTTCGCCTGTTAACTTTTCTCAATATTCACTTTTGGTTATTAGTCCCCTACCGGTCCAACAGGATGGAAGTATACGTTTCAAAATGCCTTGATATATTAAGCTGAAAGTGTGTGTGTAGCTTTCTCACATACTGTTACATATCTAGTTTGACCTTCATGGCGATTTACAAATTTTTAACAGAGTTATGGCCCTTGAACTTAGAAGATACGTAAATTTGTTTTCTACATATTGTTTTCTCACAATGCCTTGAGATATTGTGCTGAAATTTTGAGTATAGCGTTGTCATGCAGTTACAGATCAAGTTTTTAAAGCTAAAATCTTGAATATAAATACAGTTTAACACTGAACTGAGTTTTCCACCATTGTTAAAATGTTTTTGAGTCTTTTCCAACAATAAAGATGACATATTAAATACATTTTCTTGTTTAAATAATCAGTGTCTGCCCACAAAATATACAGATACTGATAATCTAACTTGGAAAAAAATATGTATTTATGATATAATTTTAAAAGCTAACAAGTCTTTATTAGTCGGAAACATTACAATGGCAGTCTTTTTAAATATTCAGACTACGGTAGATATAAAAGAAACTGTTTCCCGTGACTTGCCACTCTTCGATATAAATGTAACTTTGATCGCTTTGCTGGTCGAGACTGTTGCTTTAAAAATAAAGACAATAACAAAATTTGCAGTTAAATTTCCGTTTATTAAACTTTATATACTATATGTGTCTTGCTTTAGAAAACCCGTGTGTACGGTAATGATTTAAAGCTCCCCATTTTGATGGCCGTAGCTAGCGAGGGATTGGGGGCATGGGGGTGGGGTACAAGGAAGAAGTCCCCCCCAAATTTCGATAAAATAACATAAAGAAAGAAATGTTTTATTTAACGACGCACTCAACACATTTTATGTACGGTTATATGGCGTCGGACATATGGTTAAGGACCACACATATATTGAGAGAGGAAACCTGCTGTCGCCACTTCATGGGCTACTCTTTTCGATTAACAGCAAGGGATCTTTTATATGCACCATCCCACAGACGGGATAACACATACCACGGCCTTTGATATACCAGTCGTGATACACTGGCTGGAGCGAGAAATAGCCCAATGGGCCCACTGACGGGGATAAAAATAACATGACAATTTACTGGTTACTGATATTGACGTTTTAAGTATGTAATGTTGAAATGGCTGCAAAATGGTACTTCTGAGCCTTTAGATTTAAAAATGTCCTGGGGGAGGAGGGACATTCTCCCAGAAAACCCAACAAAACTGTAGAACCCCATAACTCCAAACTGACTTAGCACAATTTATTTTTCAGATTCTCTGAAAAGAGGTAGGAAAAGCAGAAGAACCAGAGGTGAGTCAATGTATTCGTTATTTTCGATAACACATGGTTGTTTACACATGTGCGTATGTTAACAATTTCAAAACATACGACAGGCTGCTCCTAGGTGATGACCAGGTCACCTGTACCATACATCCAATGAAAAAATGAAAAAACAACATGATCAAAATCGATTACACTGTGACGTATAGTTAACATGACAATCATTTGTCTGTGACGCGTAACTTAATATAGCTACAAGTGAAAGGGCTAAAAATAACTTTTAGTCGAAAAAGATGTTAAAATTTGCTTAAAACCTGGTTTTTAAGGATATGCAAGCAATAGAATAATACATTTGGGTCCGTTAGATACCCTTTATCTTACAACTCGTTGTTTAAAAACGTATCCAACTCGCATTCGCTCGTTAAATACGTTTTAAAACACCTCGTAAGATAAATGGTATCTAACGGCCACTCAGGTATTATTCTCTATAGGTTGCTAGCTTGAAATGTTATCCTATGCTCACCTGTGTGCATATTGAGACAACCATTTCAATCAATCAACCATTTGTCTCGTGCTTACAAAGATTCAAGCACGACTGTTTGGGCACATCCTAATTGTTATCAATCAATCAACCATTTGACTCATGTTTACACCCAATGAAGATTCAAACACGACTGTCTTGGGCACATCCTAAATGTTAACTGTGAAAAAATTTAAGCCGACTTTTTTGTTTGAAAAATTCAGCTTGACTAAAAGCTTGAATACGCATGTTTTTACAATGGCAGTCTGCATTTTACTCTCGCGCGTGTTGGTAATTTCAAACAAACTTAACGCGAAGGCAGTATTGGCTAAATCAAATCAAGCCGTTTTGTTGATACAGACGACAGTTTGTTGTTAAACAATCAGGTGTACGTTTCATCTTGCGAAAAGACCACACTCAGTACTTAGCGACTCATTGTATTGACTGCAACCAAGACCATCAGACGTTGACCCTCAATCCATAGTGTCAGATGTTTGACCCTCAATCCATAGTGTCAGAAGTTGAACCTCAATCCAGTCAGTAGTTGACACTCAATCCATAATGTCAGAAGGTGAACCTCAATCCAGTGTTAGAAGTTGACATTCAATCCATAGTGTCAGAGAAGTTGACCCTCAATCCAGTGTTAGAAGTTGACCCTCAGTCCAGTGTTAGAAGTTGTCCCTCAATCCACAGTGTCAGAAGGTGACCCTCAATCCAAAGTGTCAGAAGGTGACCCTCAATCCACTGTTAGAAGTTGACCCTCAATCCATAGTGTCAGAAGGTGACCCTCAATCCAGTGTCAGAAGATAACCCTCAATCCAGTGTCAAACGTTACCCTCAATCCATAGTGTCAGAAGGTGACCCTCAATCCAGTGTCAGAAGGTGACCCTCAATCCAGCGTCAGAAGGTGACCCTCTATCCAGTGTTAGAAGTTGACCCTCAATCCACAGTGTCAGAAGGTGACCCTCAATCCATAGTGTCAGAAGGTGACCCTCAATCCAGTGTTAGAAGTTGACATTCAATCCATAGTGTCAGAAGGTGACCCTTAATCCACAGTGTCAGAAGGTGACCCTCAATCCAGTGTTAGAAGTTGACCCTCAATCCATAGTGTCAGAAGGTGACCCTCAATCCAGTGTCAGAAGGTAACCCTCAATCCAGTGTCAAACGTTACCCTCAATCCATAGTGTCAGAAGGTGACCCTCAATCCAGTGTCAGAAGTTGACCCTCAATCTACAGTGTCAGAAGGTGACCCTCAATCCATAGTGTCAGAAGCTGACCCTCAATCCGTAGTGTCAGAAGTTACCCTCAATCCACAGTGTCAGAAGGTGACCCTGAATCCATAGTGCCAGAAGTGACCCTCAATCCAGTGTCAGAAGTTACCCTCAATCCAGTGTCAGAAGTTGACCCTCAATCCACAGTGTCAGAAGTTGACCCTCAATCCACAGTGTCAGAAGTTGACCCTCAATCCATAATGTCAAAAGTTACCCTCAATCCATAGTGTGAGAAGATGTCCCTCAATCCACAGTGTCAGAAGGTGACCCTCAATCCACAGTGTCAAAAGTTACCCTCAATCCATAATGTCAGAAGGTTACCCTCAATCCATAGTGTCAGAAGGTGACCCTCAATCCACAGTGTCAGAAGGTGACCCTCAATCCATAGTGTCAGAAGGTGGCCGTGCTACTTCCAGTCAAGTCAACTATGTATAAAATACTGACATTACTAAGTTGGTAGTGAATTAAATTTGGTCTACAATTCTATGTGTTCTTTTTTTTTTTATATCAATATAGATGACTTGTTATTTGTATTATGTTAGGATGTCACAAATGAAACAAGAATGTATAAAAGTGGTTCTTACATTTTTTTGGTAATAAATGGGAAATATACATCTACCCGTCCGTCCATCCAACCATCCACGCATCCATTCAACGTTCCTTTCATACATACATACATACATACATACATACATACATACATACTAATAATAAATCATTGTAAAAAACAAAATGAAAAAACCCCAGGTTTTATGTGGAATAATGTTGATGTTTATGTATGTTATCCATCCATCCATCCATCCATCTTAGTATGTAGTAATGAATAATGTATTTGATGTTGTCTTAAAGCGCAACTGAGAAACCTGAACAAGAACTTGAAAAGACTACAGAGGAATCAAAGGAATGTACGGAAAGCATTGGGTAAGAAGCGAGACCTTTCATGTTCTTCATATGTTTAACTTGTTCAGACTTTCGTTTTTGACGGGCGCGAGCGCTATCACGCCCGTGAACCCCCGTCAACTCAATCTGACGGGCGCAAAATAACGTGCCCCTAAATTGAACAAATCACGCTTTTATTTAAAAAAAAAAAAAAAAAAAAAAAAAAAATTGAATCCCATTCACAACGCCACAAACCTTTCCATTCTGTTCACAATTAACTTCCTAGAATACCTTTTAATAAACTGAAACACGATTGGTTGGTTATCTTTACACTGAGCCAATCAGCTAGGAGTTCATTTATTATTAAAGGGACATACCCTAGTTTTTAAACACTAACGCATATTTTTTACTATTATAACCGTTTTTAATAACTCAAATCATACTTTACTTAGCTTTTATTGTTTAGATTATCAATTTCCGTACATTCGAAGTGTTTTTAGTCACCTGGTGTTTTTAATATTACAAAATGCATTTCTCATATTTTTAAAATCGCACGTGCGTCTGAGAAGTAACAGTTATGGAGTCGAATTTTAGTCCATTTTTAGAGGGCATTTCACAGTTTCAAAGTCAAAGACTCATGTTTCACTCAATTGTAACTTTATCCAAATGTGTTACAGGTTTGTAGATTAACTAAACTCAATGTTAATTTTCACGGGTTGAAACTAGGGTATGTCCCTTTAAGATCTCGTCGGTTTTGTTGTGTTTAATTTCGTACAATACAGGTAACAACGCAAACTATATTTTACAATGTCGTCGTTTTGATCACGTACAGAAAACATAATACGGTAGGTGCGTTGTCCAATAATTCTATGATCTGTATAATGTTTATACATGTTGATATCACATTAAACGCGTACACCAACCAAAAACAAATTTAGTAAAGAAGGTTTTGTTTTCGTTAATAGCATAGCGACGTACTCCAGATATTTCTACTTTCTGTTTCACGATATTGCCACGTGATTTAAAGTTGTCTAAATATTCACTTGGGGCGGGACGTAGCCCAGTGGTAGAACCAGACCTGTTAACCCTCCCGGATTATGCGGGAGTCTCCTGGCATTTGATAAAACCCCCTGATAACCTGCGCAGGAGAAAACTCCTCCCGTAAAACGCTACTTTGATGCGCGGTCGGTTTGGGATCGATCCCCGTCTGTGGGCCCATTGGGCTATTTCTCGTTCCAGCCAGTGCACCACGACTGGTATATCAAAGACCGTGGTATGTACTATCCTGTCTGTGGTATGGTGCATATAAAAGATCCCTTGCTAGTAATGGGAAAATGTAGAGGTTTTCGTCTCTAAAACTATATGTGAAAATCACCAAATGTTTGACATACAATAGCCGATGATTGATAAATCAATGTGCTCTAGTGGTGTCGTTAAACAAAACAAACTTTCAGACCCGGCGCTTATTGGAGACCCGGCCTTTATTTTTTTGAGACAGGAAGTGATAAAAAGGAAACCGTCATATTCAATAATTTGTTTGTGTTGTGTTGGGGTTTTTTGTGTGGGTTTTTTTAAATTATGCCAGGGAGTAATCAGTTTTCGGCTGTTTATTGGAGGTCCGGTGTAATAGCCCAAAATACCCCCCCCCCCCCCCTCCCCGCCAAACTATACCCGGGGTATACACTGGACTAGCCCAGAATATACCCTGGGGTATAAAACAGGCTAGCCCAGAATATACCTCTCCAGTCCAGATTATTTATTTATTTTGTATACAGGTTAATAATAAAAAATGTGGGTTAGGGTTAGGGGTATAAAACAGGCTAGCCCACTTTAACCCCGGGTATAGTTTGGCTGGGGGTATATTTGGGCTGTTACACCGGCATTTATTTTGTTGCAAAGTGTTAAAGACCTGGCGCTTACAGTGTTCGAGATTAATGGTATCCCGATATCCCGGGGATACCAGAATTTACTTTTGGATACCAAACTTCAAGAACCCAGTATCCAACCGGGATACCATATAATGTTGAGTTTTTTTTTTTTAATCCTGCGTTTTTATTTTTCGCTGAAACATTGAAAGTCGTCATTTACTGGTGAAGTTAAGTAACAATATTTTCGAACTCGTACCCAGTCTAATGCTATGCCGGAACAATATCTCCCCCAACTCGTACCCAATTTAATGCTACACTGGAGCAATAGCGAGGAAAATATACCCCCCCCCCCCCCCCCCATCATCCTCCTCCTTCATCATTGTAAATAGGGATTTTTTGATGCGGCTTATATATGGAATGAATGAAGGGGGGGGGGGGGGGGGGGGGACCGGGCGAATATTTTGCCGGGATACTAAATTCTCAAGTGGGATACCAGATTTTGAAATGTTAGTATCCAAATGGGATACTGCCCCAAAGTTTTAATCTTGAACACTGCCGCTTATATGAGGCCTGGCGCTTATTAGTGGAAATACGGTAGTTCGAGAACGTTATATCGTTGCTCGTAGCCCGAATACTGTGACGGTAGAAGAGCTAGAGGGACATTTGAACAGTTATAATGTCCATTGCTTTCACTGAGTCAGAGACCAATCTATGTAAAATTTGCGCAAACGTTAATCAATGGTTACCAGTATAATACAACGACAATTTCTATGTTTGACGTTAAATACCTTTAGATCGATCATTTTCGAGTTCTTTGATTAAAAAAAAGAGTAATATATTAATCATTAATACACACACTACATGAAGAAACCCGTTAGCAACTAAGTATTTAACAGGAACATTATTGAAAAGGGGTGCTGTCGGGTTTCTTCCCGTTGTTTGTGTATTAGACAATATAGCGATTAATATGTGATTATTATTTTTTTTTTAATCAAGGAACTCGAAAATGATCGATGTAAAGGTATTTAACGTCAAACATACGATTGTTGTTGTATTCGACGGGTAATCATTGACTAACGTTTGGTAGGCAGAGATTGTGCAAATTTTGCATAGATTGGTACTCAACGTGGCCATTTGGAACGCATTCCCGGTTTATATTAGTAGCACATGCTAAGGTTCCTGCGCTTCAGGGTGAGTGGGGCCTGGATGGGGGGGGGGGGGGGGGGGGGGGGGGGGGGGGGGGAGTGGGTGCGGTGATGTGTACATTTAATTTCCCCCAGGTCATTTTGTTATCTTTCTTCCCGAGGAGGTTGCAAAATATATATTCCTTGCTCACGATATCGCGGCATTTACATTTTGCGGTTTAGCACGCGTAACGCCCCCTGATGGCATGTTTATTATTAGAAATGTGATGACGGACTACACATTGTTTTGCCCGTTAACAAATTTGAAGAAATGTCAATATTTTGAAAAAGTATTCATAGTTTTACTGTTTGGTCATAAAATAACAGAGAGTGTGCTTTTGCTGACACTCTCATGCTTATAAATAGCCCAAGTACTTACCATACACGCATACTCTGACAGCTATCCGACTGTCGTCTGGATGTTGACAATCAAAACGAGGCTATGCACGGTTACAGTGTTACTATATTTAGAACGCGCGACCTCTAGAAAAGTATGGAAACATTTAAGGGCCATGTCTATATTTATTGGCAATTTAAACAAAACATATAACTTTTAATATGTTCTATTCTTGGTTTCACTTGATAAATAGAGGATAATAAACGAGTTACCAGTTATTATCAAATTTATGTCCCGAGTGAAATAATTTTCAGTTGTCACGAGCTTTAGCGAGTGACAAATGAAAATTATTTCACGAGGGACTTAAATTTGATAATAACTGGTACCGACTTTGTTATTCTATTTATTACCTCAGCTATTTTTTCTCTAAAAGCCTTTATTTTTGACGCACATGCACGAAGGCCAACTTGTATAGGAACGATGTAAACCACTTTACGCACTGTTCTGAGAATTACTATAACGTTGTAATTTAATCACGTTCATAGATAATTTAAAAAAACACAAGTTCTCTTTATTCTGCTTCCAAATCTATAATGAACTGCATTAAAATAACATTTTGCTATTAATTTAATACCAAAACAGAGACCCGTAAAGGCAAACTCTTTAAACTACATGACGTCATTTTGTGTTTGTCAAATCGTGATGACGTCATATTTAGTACCGACAAAGTCATTGGTTTGTAAGCGTCAAATTGTCCAATAGTATTGTTCGTTAGACCAATACAGAATATTTTTCACTGAGAAAATATGGAAAATATTTTCCCTGTTATGAGTGACCTCTGGGGTAATAAATATTGATTATATAATTGTTGAATCTTACTAAAATCAGAGTCTTGAGGCTTGGTAGTATTTTTAAATGCCAACACTGTCTTGCAGAATAATAATAATTATTATTACCAACTTTTCCGTTTAAAAATATAAATATGTTACTACAATTGAAAAACGAAACGTTTTAAGTTGACTTTTCTTCGTTCTTGTGTTGAAGTTTGTTTACTATTGTCTGAACCAAATTGTTAACGACTACAAAAAATTACTCTCCTACCTTTAATTGACGTTAGATTTCCTCCAAAGTTTGTCCAGACACAAATCGCAAAAAACCCCACTACAAATATACAGATTCCACACACGAGACTGCAACGATGTCGCGGATATTGTCTTTGCTGAGATTGCATAGGGAAAAATACATGCAGTTTTCTGCTGTCTGCCATGTTGCTTGTTTATGGAATACTGTTCAAGAGGGGTGAAAGCCTCCAAAGTATGTGACACAATTAATATGAAATCGATGATCTCTAGTGGTATCATTAAAATAATAATAATAATAAAATAAAATAAAAATATGACGTCATCATGTTTGCTTTTATATCATAACATGTTATGACGTTGTTAGATTAAGTCCTATTCTTTCACCCCTCTTGAAGAATATTCCATAAAAAGTCAAAATGGCAGCCGATACAAAATTACATGCTTTTTTCCCTATGCGCTCTCAGCGAAGTTGATATAGGTGACATGGTTATCATCTGGTATGTGGAATCTGTGTCATTGTAATGGGTTTTTCAAGATTTCTGTCTGGACAAACTTTGGAGGAAATCTAACGGCAATTAAAGGTAGGAGAGTAATTTTTCGTAGTTGTTAACAATTTGGTTCGGACAATAGACATCACTACAAATGTGTGTACAAAAAGAGCCATTTTTGACCCGTGCGGTCCACCGTATTGTAACGTCTGCGATTTACCGCGATATCGTGGTAACCTCCCTTGAACGTAAGCCAGCGTCATGGCGTATTTCCATCAACTGTTTTAATGTTAGAACTGCATTTATTTGTCAACACATTGGCATGGACATAATGCAGATATAGCAAAAATTGCAACGCAAGTATATTTACCTTCATAAATCAAGTACATTTCTTTATTTCTTCCATATACCGGGTAGTTAAGTACCGCGATATGGTTTTACCCTAGTTACGGTATTGTAACGGAAACTTTCGCCTACGTCTCGGTTATCCTGGCGTCACGTGTTTTCGATCGTTTAAGCGAAATATATGAATAAAATATAAATAAAAAATTGTAAGTATTTAATAATTTACCTACCTGTTGCCACAATACTTTACCACATAAAACACCAGTAATCCGCAATGAATTCCATAATATCCTTGGAGAAAACGTCTTGCTTTGTCGTAAAGGAATTTCCTCTGTATTTTAATAACGTCACATGTTTTCGATCGTTTCGTTGGTCGGCTATTTTCTCGGTCGCTGTTGCGTTGTATGGAGCACTATTGATGTCATATTTTACACTTAATTCCACGTTATATAACTGATTTAAAAATGTTTGTAACTTTCAATCAATGTTACTTAACTTTCAGAATAAAGAAAAATTTAGGCTAAACGTTTAACATATTTTACATAATTTTTTTCAGTTTCTTTTTACTCCAGTGATTATTACTCTTCCATTTCATTATGGCAAGGACACCAAAATTCGGAATGTCTCCGTACAACCCTAACTGGAGTGCATAATTTTAAATGTACCCAATGCTGACATGCCGGATAGGTGCACTGTGCCCACGAAACGAAGCAAAGTGAAACACAGTGTTTGTATTCGTCTGGTTGGCTCTTCTTGCACTTGCAGCAAAGATCGCTAGGGTCGTCAGATTCCTCCGATGTATCGTCTTCATCTTCAAGCTGCTGTTTTGTGTTAGCACTGGGTGGGAAAAGAATTCCTGACGTACTTGGTTTTGGTGAATCTTCAGTTTTCTTTGATTTTGTACATTTTCTTTTCTGCAATCCTTCCTTGTTTTGTTTGTTCTTTTGATGTTCCCTGATATCTTCCAAAACCAAATCTTCCGTGATGGCTTTACCACTGACCACAGCACTGAGTACTTTCCTCTTCTTAGTAGGTTTTGGTTTTCTTGTGATCACTTCTTCTGCAGTTGTGAAAAACGTCTTGCATTTTGATGAATTGTCTTCACAGTTGACAGTTGCCCTGGTTTGTGATTCATTTTCTGACTCCATGTTGTTGCTTAAAACAGCTGAAGGCAGGAATGTTGAAGGCTGTATAACGTCTCTATGAAATGGATAAATCCCGGTCTTTCTGAACGATGACTGCAGGTTGGCGGGTGTGAGTGCTGCACAGTAAGCTTTGCAGACAGTCTCACAAAGGGAATGTCTGTCAATACCCGATGTTGCATGTTCGCGTATGTAGGTATGTCTCATGCCATTGTAAATGCGTTCGAACGGGCCGAAACATCCCACATCCATTGGCTGAAGAACATGCGATGTGTGAGCAGGTAATACAAATAATATTATGTGCCTCTCTCGTGCCCACTGGATCAGGGAAACATTTATGTGTGACGTGTGACCATCATAAAGAATTAAGACAGGCTTGTCAGAAGATGCTGCTGGAACATACTTTGAAAAATGTTCTTTAAGATACTTTTGAAAAATACCAGTATTCGACCAACCCGTTTCACTAACGGTTCCTGCAGTGCCTGCCGTACAACCTGCTAACAATTCCTCCCGCATGCGCTTTCCCTTGAAAACAAAATACGGTGGTATGGCAACACCAAGGGCATTTCCACACCCAATAACCGTAGTAGTGTTGGACCTGCTCGTTGTTACAGCAACTGGGACATTGGAACGTGATGCAACAATAGATGGGGGTTTGTGATTTTCTACGATGCCTTTTTCATCAATGTTGTAGATGGACTCTGGACTGTTTCGTAAATCATACTTGTCTAAAATCTGTTCCAGGCTATCAAAGTATTTGTTGATGGTATCTTTTGATGTTGCTTTGGCACGCATGATTTCAAGTGATCGTGGTTTTTGAACTCTAAGCTCGGGCCATCGCTTCATAAACCCATAAAACCATCGCAGGGAAAATGGTTTTTCACCCTTTTCTCTTTTGCCAAGATGAACAGCAAGGTCTGTGGCAATATTAAGTACTTCAGTGCGGGTATACCCAAAGCCCACAGATGACATAAACTCAACATGTGTCACTAAAGTTTGCTCCTCTTCTTGAGACAACAAAGGGTCTGGTCCTGACTTAACACAATCGATGTCCGTTTTTCCACTTAGACGGTCGTGCAAGGTGGAGTATGGCACTGAACAAATCCTAGCTGCTTTTTTAATCGGCATTCCCTGAGTTTTAACCGCCTCATATGCATTTTCTAAAGACTGGTGATTGTATTGTCTGTAATTTACATTTGGTCGGTTGATCACGGCCTTTAAAAAAAAAAAAAAAAAAAAAAAAAATCAAACTCCTAAATCAACGGTACATAATTTTAAAAGGAATATCTTCTTTTTTTTAAAATTAAATATAAAATTTATTTATAATTATATAAAATACATACATAATTTATTGAATATCAATTCTAAATTTGCCCATAACTGTGGCAAATTTTAGCTTATGGGAAAAACCCTTAATTAAAATATGTCCAAAACAAGGTAACGTCAAAAACAACATAAGATTTGCCCCAAATTGTCTTCCATATATTTTTATGGTTGCATGAGTATCACGTGGTGTATCACGTGACTTTTGACGAATGTGACGTCAGTGTAGCAGCCGACAAGTTTACAACATTTTTTGACAACTAGATATTGCTCCGTAAAGCATTTTCTTCATACCAAATATGTACATTAGTGAAAACTGATAAAATATACTATGGTTGTTGATATTTGAGTTAAAACTTACCATTGGAAACTTGACACGCAGCATTTTTCTCTCGGAACAAAAGCAGTGACTTCCGTGTTCGTTTTCGTTCTTGTGGTGACGTCAATGCTCGCGCATTCTCGCACTATTGCAATTACAAATGAGCGATCAGAAACGCGTGTCGATCGAAAACGTGTGACGGTACGATACCGTTACGGGATATGGAAGACCGTGTCGATGTCAGCGCTACGTTATCGTATCTATTGTCCGAACCAAATTGTAAACAACTACGAAAAATTACTCTCCTACCTTTAATTGCCGTTAGATTTCCTCCAAAGTTTGTCCAGACAGAAATCTTGAAAAAACCATTACAATGACACAGATTCCACATACCAGATGATAACCATGTCACCTATATCAACTTCGCTGAGAGCGCATAGGGAAAAAAGCATGTAATTTTGTATCGGCTGCCATTTTGACTTTTTATGGAATATTCTTCAAGAGGGGTGAAAGAATAGTACTTAATCTAACAACGTCATAACATGTTATGATATAAAAGCAAACATGATGACGTCATATTTAAAAAAAAATTTATTATTATTATTATTTTAATGATACCACTAGAGATCATCGATTTCATATTAATTGTGTCACATACTTTGGAGGCTTTCACCCCTCTTGAACAATATTCCATAAACAAGCAACATGGCAGACAGCAGAAAACTGCATGCATTTTTCCCTATGCAATCTCAGCAAAGACAATATCCGCGACATCGTTGCAGTCTCGTGTGTGGAATCTGTATATTTGTAGTGTGTTTTTTTGCGATTTGTGTCAGGACAGACTTTGGAGGAAATCTAACGGCAATTAAAGGTAGGAGAGTAATTTTTTGTAGTTGTTAACAATTTGGTTCGGACAATAGGCCTATATCCTGAGAAGACCCCACTGTTATTTGTGCTACAGTCCTCGCGGATCATTAAACTGGCTCTGCTAATAGCAAGATTAATATTATAACGACAAGAAACAGATTGGTGTACACACTGACATTCTAAACAAGAAAATATCAACAATGTGTAATTTTTGTCATGAGGGGCCATTCAGAATTACGTAACGCTATTTGGGTCAAAATTAAGACATCCCATCCCCCCTGTAACGTAACACTAGACCATACACCCCCAAAATAGTACGTAACACTTCGACACCCCTCCCCCCAACAAAGAAGTCATGCGATGGATGTAAGATAATTATAATGTACTGCTTGCTATTTGGGAAAGTGCACATGTATTTGCATTTCAACTTATTTATAATCCTTATATATTGTTTGTATATATCTAGCTATAACTAACTATGTTAAACATGGTCGCCGTGACAGTGTTTATGAAAAAACGTAAAACAAAATAATATATTTTAGTAATAACAAATGTTTTAAAGTGCGTTATGTTTAAATACACCCAACCGCCCCTGTAACGCTACATGTATAAGTTTTGGACCTACACCCACCCACTAGAGTCTCCATGAGTACTCAAGTATTCGAGCACGGGCCGAGTCTAGCAAAAAGATGATTATACTTTTGTCTTTTTATGGACAGTTCTTGATTTCCCAAATAACTTCTAATTTTGATGATGGTTTTGGCAACTGAAAAAGATAATAGTAATTAATTTTGTCAAAATTTGTCCTTAAACATTTAGGTATGGCACCGTACCCGTTTTCTAGCAGAAACCCTGAAATATATCTTTCACATTATTTTTTTCAAACAGAATCATATGTGTAAGTTCCGATTACGTTTGCCATTTATTGGCAAAGAAATGAATGATACAGAATATTCTTTTATTTAATGTCCAAAGTGTAATCTAATTTATTTTAATGTGTCAAAAGGCTGTTTTTGCTGTCTTTCAGATCAAAGTGTTTATTTCAATGTGTAAATTCATTTGATGTTGTTTTAAAGGTCGACGAAATCTACGAAGAAACAGACGGCGACGACGACGACGGGGACGAAAAGGAAGAGTAAGCAAATCACGTGAGTAGAAAATATATATTTAAAGTTTCAAGTCTTGAATTTCAGAGAGCCGATCCCTTTCTGCATTAGGACAAATGTAGCGGGTTTCTTCTGATGACGACGTGTCAGAATTACCAAATGGTTAACATCCACTAGCCGATGATTAATTTATCAATGTGCTCTAGTGGTGTCCTTAAACAAAACAAAACTTTCAGAGAGCTAATGTTCATCATAATGCTTAATTGACCTTCTGTGGATATTCCTAAGTTAAAATAATTTTGAATGTTAATATTGTTGGAATTAATATAAATATAAGGTTTATTGTTGCTTACCGGCTACCTTCATTTGGCAAAATAAACTAAAGATTATGAGAGAGAGTAAACTTTTGTAGTAAAAGACTGGAAATTGGCATTATGATCTCGGTTTAGAAAAATATAAGAGACTTTATCCCATCCAGTATATCCAGTGTGTTTGTGGACATGTGCTAATGTTTGTAGGGAAAATATTTCATTTTACTTTGTAATATATGGGTTTTTTATACTGTGAAATTATTGGAAGGTAAAGTCCAGTGGGGCTACTATGCAAAGATTAATACATGTGTTTGGATAAAAACAAACAGCTTGTTAATATAGACATTATAAACTAAAAAATATCTTTAATGTGTAATTTTTGTCATAAAAAAGGCTTCATATATGTCGTAAACATATTGCAATGGCAGCAAACTCAGTATACATGTATATTATATATAGTCCCTTTGTTATAATATGTTGTTTCTGAAAACTGTTTTTGTTCTTTCAGGAAGTAAGTAGAAATATTGAATGTTTTAAGTTTTGAATTTCACCGAATAAATGTTGATGATTATACTTTTGTCTTTTTATGGACAGTTCTTGATTTCCACAAATAACTTCTAATTTTGATGATGGTTTTGGCAACTGAAAAAGAAAGAATTTGTCCTTAAACAGATCTAGAATATATCTTTCACATTAAGTCAAACAGAATAATATGTGTAGTTCCGATTACGTAAGCCATAATATTGGCAAAGAAATGAATGATACAGAATATTCTTTTATTTAATGTCCAAAGTGTAATCTAATTTATTTTAATGTGTCAAAAGGCTGTTTTTGCTGTCTTTCAGATCAAAGTGTTTATTTCAATGTGTAAATTCATTTGATGTTGTTTTAAAGGTCGACGAAATCTACGAAGAAACAGACGGCGACGACGACGACGGGGACGAAAAGGAAGAGTAAGCAAATCACGTGAGTAGAAAATATATATTTAAAGTTTCAAGTCTTGAATTTCAGAGAGCTGATCCCTTTCTGCATTAGGAAAAATGTAGCGGGTTTTTTGTGATGACTACATGTCAGAATTACCAAATGGTTGGCATCCAGTAGCCGATGATTAATTTATCAATGAGCTCTAGTAGTGTCCTTAAACAAAACAAAACTTTCAGAGAGCTAATGTTCATCATAATGCTTAATTGACCTTCTGTGGATATTCCTAAGTTAAAATAATTTTGAATGTTAATATTGTTGGAATTAATATAAATATATGGTTTATTGTTGCTTACCGGCTACCTTCATTTGGCAAAATAAACTAAAGATTATGAGAGAGTAAACTTTTGTAGTAAAAGACTGGAAATTGACATTATGATCTCGGTTTAGAAAAATATAAGAGACTTTATCCCATCCAGTATATCCAGTGTGTTTGTGGACATGTGCTAATGTTTGTAGGGAAAATATTTCATTTTACTTTGTAATATATTGTTTTTTTTATACTGTGAAATTATTGGAAGGTAAAGTCCAGTGGGGCTACTATGCAAAGATTAATACATGTGTTTGGATAAAAACAAACAGCTTATTTATATAATTATAAATTAAAAAATATCTTTAATGTGTAATTTTTGTCATAAAAAAGGCTTCATATATGTCGTAAACATATTGCAATGGCAGCAAACTCAGTATACATGTATATTATATATAGTCTCTTTGTTATAATATGTTGTTTCTGAAAACTGTTTTTGTTCTTTCAGGAAGTAAGTAGAAATATTGAATGTTTTAAGTTTTGAATTTCACCGAATAAATGTTGATGATTATACTTTTGTCTTTTTATGGACAGTTCTTGATTTCCACAAATAACTTCTAATTTTGATGATGGTTTTGGCAACTGAAAAAGAAAGAATTTGTCCTTAAACAGATCTAGAATATATCTTTCACATTAAGTCAAACAGAATAATATGTGTAGTTCCGATTACGTAAGCCATAATATTGGCAAAGAAATGAATGATACAGAATATTCTTTTATTTAATGTCCAAAGTGTAATCTAATTTATTTTAATGTGTCAAAAGGCTGTTTTTGCTGTCTTTCAGATCAAAGTGTTTATTTCAATGTGTAAATTCATTTGATGTTGTTTTAAAGGTCGACGAAATCTACGAAGAAACAGACGGCGACGACGACGACGGGGACGAAAAGGAAGAGTAAGCAAATCACGTGAGTAGAAAATATATATTTAAAGTTTCAAGTCTTGAATTTCAGAGAGCCGATCCCTTTCTGCTTTTTTTTAAGTTTAAATATTATGATTTAAAACATATTTAAAAAAAAAAAATATTTTATAAAAAAATGTTAAGAACATGAACAAGAAAAAAAAAATAATTAATTAGTACATTT
>NC_054709.1:17198768-17233768 GCF_016097555.1 Gigantopelta aegis
TTTTACGGCATTTTGCCATATGCTTGCCACTGGTTACATTACAGGGCTGTGAGATCTGAAAGGGAAAACAACAGTAGAATGTGTGGAATGCAATACAATGGCATGATTTCACATCTATGTTCAGTGCTGAAATTAAGATGCATAATGCTATTTTTCTTTATTCTTTAGTCTCATTATCATCTAGTGTATAAGTGTCGGGTACTCTGGTCCGGGTCGAGTCTAACCCTCAAGTTGGGAGAGGTACACACTGAAATGTGTATTTTTTATTATCCCGCAATCACTGTATGCATTGGCAAGATATGATGACCAGATAAATCTCTATATTTGTGGTCACTAACCAAAAATATAGGTCACGTGACATATAAGCCCGACTGAACTCGAGTATTTCAGACTAGATTTTCAATAAACATACTCTTTAAATCATTCGTTTAAGTACAGGAAATACAAATAACTTTTAATTTTGCGATAACAATGCAAAACGTATATATTTATTTATGAATTAGAGTTTCAAAAACACTTTTTGAATGTGACAGAATGTGGCTAGCATCTTACAAAAAATGACATCATGTATCTTGTATGACATCATACGACAAAAGCCTTGCTAGGTTGACGATACTCGATTTGCATACACAAAAATGGAATAAATAATTATTTTCCAACTATTCCCGTAGGATTGTAGGATAAAATAAATAACTGGTTACCGTCTTAACATAATCGGCTTTATCCTGCTCATTCACCATTCTAACCTTCACAGGATAAAGCCGATATGTTAAGACAATAACCAGTTATTCCCTGTTTAAAGTGACAGACCCTAGTTTTTATACACTACAACATATTTTTTACTATTAGAGCCAGGTTTTTTGACAACTGAAATCAAAGATTTTATTTTAGATTTTATTGTTTAGAATGTCCATTTCCGTACATCTGAAGCGTTTCTGGTCATCTTGTTGTTTCTGATACCACGGAATGCATGTGTATATTGGCTGTAAGCTAGGGACACTTGCTCTCATTGTTTCAATTAGAATGACCATCAAAATTGCACCAAATTTTCCTCATGTAAACGCGCACCTCTTTCTCGTTTGGCATAATCCTACGGGACATTCAAAATTCCATAGCACCAATTACACTCCGCCTGTCACAAATACTTGGACTGCTGGTGCTCCCTTGCACTTGCCAGTGCAGGCGTCCCTTCTCTAACCCCCCACCTTTTCCTGTCCTGGACAGAGAGATCCAGCCAAGGCCGGTCCCTGTGCCCAGTATAGGCGTGCGCTACAACAGCTTGCTCTGAATGTGCACGTAAAGTCCTTTTATCCTTTAGACACTTGCACGCCAATCTAAAAAAAATAATGGAAACAAATCTACTACTTTACAAACGGTATAACACTGTGAACCCAGTTTTAGCTGGTAATCATCTCAATGGAATTATAATGGGTTGTTTTTTTGTGATTTGTAATTTATAGTTTATTATGATAGTTTAATGTGACAGACCCTACATTTTAAACAGAGCGAGACGTAGCCCAGTGGTAGAGTGCTCGCCTGACGAGCAGTCAGTCTATCAGTGTGCACCATAATGGTGTCGTTAAACAAAACAAACTTCTATAACGTCTATATTATAAACATTACGGCATGTTTTTCACTATCATATAGCCATTTTTTATAATTGGCATCAGACATTTTTTAGATTATATTGTTCAGTTTATCCATTTCCATATGGGCGGGACGTAGCCCAGTGGTACAGCTCTTGCTTGACGTGCAGTCGGTGTGGGCTATTTCTCGTTCCAGCCAGTGCACCACGACTGGTATATCAAAAGGCCGTGGTATGTACTACCCTGTCTGTGGGATGGTGCATATGAAAGATCCCTTGCTGCTAATTGAAAAGAATAGCCCATGAAGTCGCGACAGTGAGTTTCCTCTCTCAATATCTGTGTGGTCCTTAACCATATGTCTGACGCCATATAACCGTAAATAAAATGTGTTGAGTGCGTCGTAAAATAAAACATTTCTTTCTTTCTTTCGTTTCAGTACATTCAAAGCATTTCTGATCATTGTCATGTTTCTAATACTAGGAAATGCATTTCTTATTTCTTAAAATGCACGTACCTCTGAGACGTAATGGTAATGGAGACAAGCTCTGTAGTCTTAGTTTTTGAGGGCATTTACCCATCTCACACACAGTTTCACTCAATTATAAAAAAAATTAATTAAATCCTGATTTCACTGTTTGCACATCACAGAATCATGTTTTACTCTGTTCTAACTTTATCCAATGCAGGGCTTCTAGATTAATGTAGCTCCACTCTCATGACTAGTGATTTTCAATGTTGGGCTAGTAAATAACTACTGTTGCCATGCCAGATGGCTGGTGAAATTAGTTTTTTGTCAAATGTTGCAGTCAAGTCTATTTTGTAAATATGAATATCCTGCCCTCACCCCAAGTCCCCATTGTTAGTGTTTTAAGCTCTGTTTCCCTCTTTAGGTGACATATCTGATTATTACTATTATTTAGTAAAATTATATTAACTTAAAGTCAGTTTAAGTAGGGATAGTGAATTTTTAATCATGGCTAATAATTTTTTTAGAATCACTAGTGGATTTTATAAAAATTCTAGAAGCTCTGCAATGTAATTAATACAGGTTTGTAGATTAACCAAACTTAGTGTCCATTGTGGGGGTTTTTTGGTTTGAAACTAGGGTCTATCTATATATCTATATATATATATATATATATATATATAGATATATATATATATATATAGATATATATATACACGTGCACACGCGCGCACACACACACACACACACATACACACATATATATATATACTTTAAGAATAAACCTTAAGCAATATTTAACTTCTTACTCATTTTACATGTCGATTACAATTTGTGCCTGTCGGTGACTGGTAGACACCCGAACATTTCGAACCCTGCAAATATTTCATGGCATACATTGTAGTTGTTTAAATATTTCAGACTTCCCTGCTGGCGGTGTTTGCTCAGCTGGACCCTTCAAGCCAGATGGTAAAAACTTCACTCTGAAGACAGAACACGGTGACTGCAATATCGGTAAGCGGACATATTGTTTCGGAATCTCAAACATCTTCGGTTGAGTGTTAGCTTGCCTGAGGTGCATGCGTCGCAGGATCGAACCACCCCTATGGATCTATTCAACTAACTGGGTCTTTTCTCGTTGCAACCAGCTAGTGCACCACAACTGGTCAAAGGCCGTGGTATTTGCATATTTTCCTGTCTGTGGGAAAGTGCATATAAAAGATCCCTTGCTGCATTACAAAATGTGTAGTAGGTTTCCTCTGATGACTACGAGTAAGAATTACCGAATATTTGACATCCAATAGCTGATGATTAATAAATGAATGTGCTCTAGTGGTGTCATTAAACAAAATGAACAAACTTCTCAAACATCATATAGGGCAGAGTGTAGCCCAGTGGTAAAGCGCTCGCTTGATGCACGGTTGGTCTAGGATCGATCCCCATTGAGCTATTTCTCGTTCCTGTGCAACATGATTAATAGACTACATCATATGTGGGGTGGGGTCAGTTTGGGATCGATCCCTGTCAGTGAGCTCATTGGACTGTTTCTCGTTCCAGCCAGTGCACCATGACTGGTATATCAAAGGCTGTGGTATGTGTTATTCTGTCCCTTGCTGCTAATAGAAAAAAATGTTACAGGTTTCCTCTCTAACACTATATGTTAAACTTATCAAATGTTTGACATCCAATAGCCGGTGATTAATAAATCAATGTGCTCTAGTGGTGTCATTAAACAAAACAAACTTTAGCTTTCGTATCTATCACTATATGTTCAAATTATCAAGTGTTTGACATCCAGTAGCTGATGATTAATAAATCAATGTGCTCTAGTGGTGTCATTAAACAAAACAAAATAAATCCACTCTAACACTACATATGTTAAAATTACCAAACATTTGACATCCAGTAGCCGATGATTAATAAATGAATGAGCTCCAGAACAAGCTTTAACTTTCCTCTCTAATTCTATATGTTTAAATTATTAAATGTCTGACATCCATTAGCCAAATTTCTCACTCCAGCCAATGGACCACGACTGGTATATCAGAGGCCGTGGTATGTACTACCTTATCTGTGGGATGGTGCATATAAAAGATCCCTTTCTGCTACTCGAAAAGAGTAGCCTGTGAAGTAGCGACAGCGGGTTTCCTCTACCAATATCTGTGTGGTCCTGACCATATGTCCGACGCTATATAACCATGAATAAAATGTGTTGAGTGCATTGTTAAATAAAAAAAAATCCTTTATTTCCTTCCTTGTGGCATCGTTAAAGAAAACAAATTTTAACTTTAACTTTTTCATTTCTTTTCTTCAGGCTTCAGTTTCATATCGTGTAAACACGGCACTTGTGGTAGACTCACCAATGATTGCTGTTACACCGACAAATTCATCGACAAAACTATCGGGATCACCTGTCCAGATGGAAAAGGAGGCACTGACACCAGAAAAATCAAGGTAGGTGTCTTACATGCTTAGTATGGTCCGCTTGGATAATAAATATTAATTTGAAGAAAAAAAAGAAAAAAAGGTCCCCTACCAGTCTTAAACAGAGAGGGTCAGGTGTGTGTGCAAGGGCAAGGGTTTCAGGTGTCGAAACCTCTCAATGCTCAAGATGTTTTTAAAGAAAAAATTTAAATATATTTTCTGTGGGAACATATCACTCGTCTCCCTATAAACTTTGCTGTCCACATTCTAGACCCTGCACAATTCCTGCAGACCCAGACATGCCTGAGGGGACTATAGGTTTTGTCTCGGTCTGTCTGTCTGTCTGTCTGTCCATGTGTCACACACATAGTGCAACAATTCAAGATATTGAAATTTTGCATCTAGCTTTATTAAGTCAAGTACTGTTACAGGTCAAGTTTGACTTTCATGGCGAATTACCCATTTCTGGCGATTTACCCATTTTTGGTGATTTACCTATTTTTGGCATTTACCCATTTTTGAGTTATGGGCCTAAAGCAGTATTATAATTTGTTTTTGTTTGTGTTTTTGCACTGAAATGAAATTATGACTGTATATAGCTTTATCATGTACTGTTAGTGTTACAGATCAAGTTTGATTTCATGGCGATTAACTCATTTTTCCCGAGATGATAGCCATTATAAGATGTTTCTAACACCGTAGGGGACAGAATGCTTGTTTGTTAAAGGGACGGTCCTGAGATGTGTTGATTGCGTCGTTAAATAAAACATTTCCTTCCTTCCTTCCTTTCAGGTCCGTGTTCCTACCAGCTGTCACTGTACGGATGAAGACGAAAGCATTGTATCTGATGCTTACATTCTCCGGCGACGATAGACCGCACACAGTAGGCCTTGTTATATAAAACTGTTACCAGTGACTCTAGTAAGAATACTTAAAACAACAGGCTGAGTTATTGTGTGACCACTTGGCGATCTAAATAAAGTAAAGAATAAATATAATATATCTCGAACCACTGTTTTTATTATTGTTGTTGTTTTTCTAGTAATTTGTGCTCATTGTCAATGCCACAGAGAACCTGCACAACAGGCTGGTAGGTACAGGGTTCGCAGCCCGGTATCGGCTCCAGTTCTTAATGACTCAATGAGTAGGTGTAAGGCCACTACATCCTCTTCTCTCCCTCTAACCATCAATAACTAACCAGCCTCAATGGCACAGTCAGTAAGACATCGAACTACAGGCTGGTAGGTACAGGGTTCGCAGCCCGGTACCGGCTCCAACCCAGAGCGAGTTCTTAATGGCTCAATGGGTAGATGTAAGGCCACTACACCCTCTTCTCTCTCACTAACAACTAACCAACTAACAACTAACCCACTGTCCTGGACAGATGGCCCAGATAGCTTAGGTGTGTGCTCAGGACAGCATGCTTGAACCTTAAACTATATATTTTGTTTTGTTTAATGACACAACTAGAGCACATTTATTAATCATCAGCTACTGGATGTCAGACAATTGGTAATTCTGACATATGCTGCAAGGCTCAATGGGTAGGTGTAAACCACTTGCACCGACCAGTGATCCATAACTGGTTCAACAAAGGCCATGGTTTATGCTATCCTGCCTGTGGGAAGCGCAAATAAAAGATCCTTTGCTGCTAATCGGAAAGAGTAGCCCATGTAGTGGCGACAGCGGGTTTCCTCTCAAAATCTGTGTGGTCCTTACGCCATATAACCGTAAATAAAATGTGTTGAGTGCATCGTTAAATAAAACATTTCTTTCTTTCTTTCAATGCACAACAAAACTATAATAGTCTGAATGATAAAACTATTTGCTGTTGTTTGTATTATATTTATGTTCGTAATTATATCCAACTGAGGTTCAAGTACATTGTTCTGGGCTTACACCTCAGTTATCAGGACAGTGTTACATTTGTATTTGTTATTTGGTTATTGAAATAGAAGTCGGTGTAGTTCGCTTACACTTACACTTACACACTAAGTCGTTAAACTTCCTCTCGCCAGTACCAGGATGCGAACCCAGTACCTACCAGACTCAATTCTGATGGCTTAACCACTACAACTTAAAGGCCAGTTATAAAACTATTAAAGGGACATTCCCTAGCTTTTAAACACTAAGGCATATTTGTTTTACTATTGGAGCCGTTTTTTGATAACTGAAATCATACTTTGCTTAGATTTTATTATTTAGAGTATCCATTTCAGTACATTCGAAGGGTTTTGGGTCATTCTGGTGTTTCTAATATCACAAAATGCATTTCTCGTATTTTTAAAAACGCACGTGCGTCTGAGAAGTAACAGTTATGGAGTCGAGTTTTGGTCTCATCTTCCACTCAATTGTAACTTCATCCAAATGTGTTACAGGTTCGTAGATTAACAAAACTTTGTGTTAATTTTCACGTGTTGAAACTAGGATCTGTCCCTTTAAAGTTTCAACAGTTTGTATGTAGATGCACATGCTAGAGTCTAAAAGAAGTTGGGACACGGTGGTGACGGCTTTCATAAGTTCTTGTTCCAGCCAGTGCACCAAAGGCTGTGGTATGTGCTATCCTATCTGTGGGAGGGTGCATATAAAATATCCCTTGCTACTAATGGAAAAATGTAGCAGGTTTCCTCTCTATGACTATATGACAAAATTATCAAATGTTTGACATCCACTGATGCAGTAACCAATAATAAATCAATGTGCTCTAGTGGTGTTGTTAAAGGTCCTATGTCAAAGTTGAAACTACCATATTTTCACATTTATTTGTAATAAATAACTACTAATTAATCGATCCCATACACAATCTTTCAATAGTTAACTCAAGAATACTGATTTTTAAAAGTCTTGCACTAGACAAATGGGATTTCCCAAATAATTTGTAGCTAAATATAGCATGGTCACCATCTTTGCCAGCTGTCTGCAACGAATTGTGGGGAAAACACAGTGATGTCATTAGTTAATGCGTGTGACACACTCAAAATTACCTCCAAAACTAAAATAAAAACATTCTACTAGTATATTGTACAAGGTATAAACTATATTTCAAAACAAAAATTAAAGGGACATTCCTGAGTTTGTTGCATTTTAAGATGTTTCCGACTAATAAAATATTTCTACGATTAAACTTCCATATTAAATATATTTGCTTGTTTAGAATACCAGTGTCTGTATATTCAATGTGTTTCTGGTCGTCTTAATATTTCTAAGAAGCCCAAACTGGATTTTGTCTTCAAATAATGTCGTACGTACGACAAAATTATATTTTTTAAAATAAAATGAAATATAACCTAGTGCAAATATCAGAACGATCAGAAACATGTATAATATACAACCACTGATATTTTAAACAAGAGAATATATTTAATATATAAGTTTAATCGTAGAAACATTTCATTAGTCGATAACATCTTAAATATTGCAGCGAACTCAGGAATGTCCCTTTAAAATAGTTCAGCAAACTCAGGAATGTCCCTTTAATAAATATTTTTGGGAGAAACTGCCATTATTGCAACTATGATATAACACCTTTATACAAAACAAACTTGAACGTTTACCTTCCATGAGTTACCGTCGGGTAGTTCGTCTGAATCTATAAGAGGACTGCCAAAGGACAATACATATTTAGGAAACAGAAAGTTTGTTTTGTTAAAGGGACATTCCTGAGTTTGCTGCAGTTTTTAAGAGGTTACCGACTTACAAAGACTTTTTAACGATTGTAATTACATATGAAATATATTTTTCTGCATAAAATATTAGCAGCTGTATATTAAACGTGCTTCTAATCATTCTAACATTTGTAGTAGGTTAAATTTCATTTTATTTCCTAAAATATATATTTTCGTACGTACGAAATTATTTGAAGACAAAATCCAATTTGGGCTTCTTACAACTATTAAGATGGCCAGAAACATATTGAATATACAGACACTGATATTTTAAGCAAGAAAATATATTTTATGTATAGTTTAATCGTAGAAATACTTTATTAGTCGGAAACATCTTACAATGCAGCAAACTCAGGAATGTCCCTTTAAACGACATCACTAGAACACATTGATCTATTAATCATCAGCTATTGGCTGTCGTAGAGAGAAAACCCGCCACATTTTTTCCATAATGTCATGTCAAAGGGTTTTACGTGCACATTACGAACAAGACAGGTTTTCCATTAGTCGCAAGGGATCTTTTATATGCACCATCCCACAGACAGGATTGCACATACCACGGCCTTTGATATACAAGTCGTGGTGCACTGGCTGGAACGAGAAATAGCCCAATGGGCCCACCAACGGGGATCGATCCCAAAACGACCGCTCATCAAGTCGGCGCTTTAACACTAGGCTACGCCTCCGCTCCCCCAGTGTTATATGCAGTCAAATATTATATAATATGCTCAAAATATTCATGGTTGGTTGAGCTCATCCTGCCGGGATCGATCCCCGTCAGTGGACCCATTAGGCTGTTTTGTTCCAGCCAAAGCACCACGATTGGTAGCCTATGTACTATCCTGTTTATGTGGTGGTGGATATAAAAGATCCCTGCTCAAGCGAACTATCTTTTTCAATTCAATTCTGTATTCACTCAGACCATATACATGGTACATGAGGTAATATAATAATATAATATTTACAAAGTGAGCAAGCTACAAACATATACAGATAACATTTGGAGAACAAAGTATAATAAATAAATAGTATAGTAAATACATGTACTCATCTTCATTTCTAGATCACATTCTTGTTAAACCTTGTTTAATGTAATCACATAGTTTTATTAATACATGTTTACTCTTCTTATTAAAAAGTATATTAATTTTGTTAACATTTGGCTGTATATAATAATAATTAGATAAATATAGTACATTGTACTCTAATATCATTTTGTGCTTTACATTCAAATAAGAAGTGAAATTCGTCAGCAATACAACCACTATTACATATATTACATACTCTTTCTTCCTTTGGTAAATGAGTCCATCTTCCTATTTCAACGGGTAGTCTGTGGATAGCAAGTCTAAATCTGGTAAATGCAATCCTTCGTTTCAAAGGGAGTATGTCTAGATATGGTTCATATGAATGTTCATTTTTAAATAATCTATAAATGATACCTGTATATACATATCGCGATAAATTCTTTCAATTTTTTGTGATAAACATTTTCTATTGACATTAACATAAAATTGGTTTAACCAAATATAGCTTTATGGTTAAATGTATTTTCCGGAGGAGCATGACTCGACCCAGTGGATCATAGTGCTTATAAGACAAACCTTGCTGCTAACGGGGAAAACAATAGTCTTAGGGCCTACACATCAAAATTACATACCAATATACCGGCCTCGGTGGCGTCGTGGTTAGAAAACAATAGGCTTAGGGCCTACACATCAGAATTACATACCAATATACCGGCCTCGGTGGCGTCGTGGTTAGAAAACAATAGGCTTAGGGCCTACACATCAGAATTACATACCAATATACCGGCCTCGGTGGCGTCGTGGTTAGAAAACAATAGGCTTAGGGCCTACACATCAGAATTACATACCATCGGTCTGCAGACTGGTAGGTACTGGGTTCGGATTCCAGTCGAGGCATGGGATTTTTAATCCAGATACCGACTCCAAACCCTGAGTGAGTGCTCCGCAAGGCTCAATGGGTAGGTGTAAACCACTTGCACCGACCAGTGATCCATAATTGGTTCAACAAAGGCCATGGTTTGTGTTATCCTGCCTGTGGGAAGCGCAAATAAAAGATCCCTTGCTGCTAATCGGAAAGAGTAGCCCATGTAGTGGCGACAGCGGGTTTCCTCTCAAAATATGTGTGGTCCTTAACCATATGTCCGACGCCATATAACCGTAAATAAAATGTGTTGAGTTCGTCGTTAAATAAAACATTTCTTTCTTTTACATACCAGTATTACATACCAAATGTTTTATATCAAACAGCTGATTTTTAATTAATCAATGTGCTCTAGTGGTGTCGTTAAGTAAAACAAACTTTATAAAACTTTTACCTGCAGTATTGGGGGCGGGACGTAGCCCAGAGTGAAAATGCTCGCTTGATACGCGGTCGGTCTAGGATCGATC
The DNA here is from genome assembly GCF_016097555.1 of Gigantopelta aegis. Taxonomy (NCBI): domain Eukaryota; kingdom Metazoa; phylum Mollusca; class Gastropoda; order Neomphalida; family Peltospiridae; genus Gigantopelta; species Gigantopelta aegis. The sequence continues at coordinate 17,209,327 of NC_054709.1, forward strand.
CCCGTCGTTTGAGGGCCCATTGAGCTATTGCTCGTTCCAGCCAATGCACCATAACTGGTATATCAAAGGCCGTAGTATGTGCTATTTTGTCTGTGGGATGGTGCATAAAAAAGATCCCTTGCTACTAATGGTGAACAAATTTAACTGGTTTCCTCTCTAAGACTATATGTCAAAATGTCCAAATGTTTCACATTCAGTAGCCGATGATTTATAAATAAATGTTCTCTAGTGCAGGTGGATGGTGGGTGGTGGAAACAAAAATATTATTGGTAGTAAATCTTAAGCCAGAGATAAATTTTACTTACAGAATGCAGGAAATTGCATGTCAGGACATCTAGTTTTCTAAATTTTTCGGAGGAGCGTAGTCAGTGGCGAATCCAGAAAATCCATTGGGGGGGGGGGGGGATGGGGGAGATTTGGAGGGGGATCGTAAAAAAAAGAAAATTAATATATAATAAAATTATAACTATCGCAAAATTTAGGGGGGGGAGGTCCCCCTAGATTCGCATCTGGTAGTACCCCCCGAACCCCCTAGAAACTTTGCTTTGCGCCCTCAGTCTCAGTCATCCCCCTTCCCCCACTGTCTACTTGCTTTCGCCGCGCCTGTAGTGGTGTCATACCTGTAGTGGTGTCGTTAAACAAAACAAACTTTAACGTACAGTATCACACGGAAATCAAGTTCATCTTTGATTAGTAATTAATAGCAGGAAGTTCGCATTCAGGCCAACTTTCTCTGAAATCCCAAGCCGTAGGGGTTCCCATGAATCAAAACATTTGACACGAGGAAATCGCGAAATCATTAACTGTATGCACCTAGATGGAAATCATGATAACACAACACTAGTCTATAGGAAATGGACTTTAAAATCATTCAGATAAAAAATTAAAAAATAAAAAGAAGGAAAAAAAGTCAGTTATGACCTATATATATATATATGCACCTCTATTGACGTCAATTATTTTGCCACGTGATTCAACGCTTCATTTTACCGGCCTCGGTGGCGTCGTGGCAGGCCATCGGTCTACAGGCTGGTAGGTACTGGGTTCGGATCCCAGTCGAGGCATGGGATTTTTAATCCAGATACCGACTCCAAAACGTGAGTGAGTGCTCCGCAAGGCTCAATGGGTAGGTGTAAACCACTTGCACCGACCAGTGATCCATAACTGGTTCAACAAAGGCCATGGTTTGTGCTATCCTGCCTGTGGGAAGCGCAAATAAAAGATCCCTTGCTGCCTGTCGTAAAAAAGAGTAGCCTATGTGGCGACAGCGGGTTTCCTCTAAAAACAGTGTCAGAATGACCATATGTTTGACGTCCAATAGCCGATGATAAGATTAAAAATCAATGTGCTCTAGTGGCGTCGTTAAATAAAACAAACTTTACTTCAACGCTTCATTTTATACGACTGATTGATTCATATAGGCTACAGCTATAAGCGTATGAGGTAGAGGGTGTGTAGCAGTGGGGGTGGAGACAGAGACAGAGATACAGAGAGACAGAGAAAGGGAAGAAGATATATATATATATATATATAGAGAGAGAGAGAGAGAGAGAGAGAGAGAGAGAGAGAGAGAGAGAGAGAGAGAGAGAGAGAGAGAGAGAGAGAGAGAGAGAGAGAGAGAGAGAGAGAGAGAGAGAGAGAGAGAGATAGATTGCCGTGTGTTTGCTCCTGTTTTCCTATGCATGTAATACTCACAATAATGAAGGAAATGTTTTATTTAACGACGCACTCAACCCATTTTATTTACGGTTATATGGCGTCGGACCACAGATATATTGAGGTAGGAAACCCACTGTCGCCACTTCATGGGCTACTCTTTTTGTGATTAGCAGCAAGGGATCTTTTATATGCACCATCCCATAGACAGGATAGCACATATCACGGCCTTTGATGTACCAGTCGTGATGCACTGGCTGGACCGAGAAATAGCCCAATGGGCCCACAGACGGGGATCGATCCCAAACCGACCGCGCATCAAGCGAGCGCTTTACCTATATACCTGGGCTACGTGATAATAATAAGTTTACGTTTATCTCGAGGTAGAACGAGGAACAAGTTTTTCTTCGATTATATTTATTATGTTTATATATGATAATATATCCATGAAGAAATGTCAGCTAATATAAATAATAAATGTTAGTAATGATGAATATATTCAAGTACATTTATGATTTAATAAATTTTTGCTAATATGTTTTGACAACAACAACAACAAAAATAATTTTTGTGTTTACAGCTGGACATATGAGGTATAGAAAGTGATACAAATGATAGAAAATAATATAAAAATAACTAAACCACTTCATGATTTAAAATGTTTAAGTACCCATCCACCCTCCGCCAAACGGAATTTAACCAATACAAATTAGTCATGCAGATTACAGATGATAGTGCTAATGTATATGAAGTAAAATAATATATATATATATATATATATATATATATATATATATATATATATATATATATATATATATATTACCAAGTTAGGCGATATCAGAACATGATATGAAATATATATTATATGCAATAAAATATGTTTTCAACCAACAAAATATATCAGTACAAAGGTGAAATGGAACTAGAACTCAATATAAATCAAACACAAATATTATAAAACCATTTTAAATAAACACAATAATCAAACTCATGTATACAAATAATTTAGTAGGCATAAAATGTATATATACATAACTATACGCATGAATACCTAAGGGGAGGGTTGTATTTAAAAATAAAATAATAATCCTCAATAGTTTTTAATATGGAGACACTATATTTTTTTGAAACAGGTTTTCCCATGTGGAGTGCATGCGCACCTATTGTATCACACACCCCCTCCCCCCCCCCCCCCGATATGAGCCTAATTATATAAAGAATGAAACAGATTTTAAGCGAAATTGGTTTTATTTATCTTTAAGCGACCAATAATGTATGACCCATACCTCTAAAACAAGAATTGCGTTGTGATTATATATAATAATAGTTTATATCAAAAATAATATCCATTGTAATAATAAAATATATATGAATAACTTTAATTGTATTATTATTACTTTCCAAATATAGATGGTACATAATTATTTAATAATTGTAATTCATGAGTTTAGTAACGTAATATGAAGAGTTTAGGTGCAAAACGCGATATATCCATTTTTTTTTCATTTTCAATAGAAGTGATTGTTTTAATCGGCGTATATCGCGTTTTAATTTTTTTTTAAATCGGGATTTACCCAATACAATTTAATAAGGATCAATCGCAGTTTGCGGCTAATAAGCGGGCTACGATTAGCCCTTACTGACATACAATAATGGCTTTAACTAAAAACAAGAAAGAAAATGGTTTATATCGCGTTTTGCGCCTGAACTCTTCATATGGTTATAGTATTAGAAGTAGCAAATGGAAAATGCTGATTAGTACCTTTCTTGTTTATTTTTTTTTAATTTTTTTTTTTATTATAATATTTATCGTATTTCGGGTATTTATATTTTTTCATACTTTTAGTTTTAGTCTTTGACAAACAAAATAAGCTGAGTTTTAATATGGTTACTATTATCAAGAAAAAAAAAGGCAGATGAAAAGTGCGAACTGGCGATATCAATGATATTACATTCATCGCATTTCTGTTCTTATGATTTCTTGAAAAAGTTTTGTTTCAGTCGGCAGTAAAAGTGGAATAAACTGAATTAATTTGACTGGACTAATACCTGCAGTATTGCGTGTTGTCTATATCATACGAAACACAATTATAAATGTCATTCATCATTCACAGCAACAATACCCTTTGCCCGCAATATTTACACTAAAGGCTCATACAGACTGGATACGGCGGATGCGTGCGGTCGGGCTAAAAATAATCAAAATACATGTATTAGTTTCAATGAGAGCGTCTAGACAACACGCGGCGCGTGCGTGCGGTCGGATTGAATACAAAAAAAAATCGAAATACATTAGTTTGACTGAGAGCGCCTTGACCGGACGCGTGAGATGCGTGGGTCGTTAAAAGGCATGCGGCTTCTCACAGTGAAATTATCGTATATGGTGTATATACCCAAAACGCAAGTCACAGACGCAAAGGTCGGATCGCACGCACGCGCCGCTTCCAATCTATATGAGCCATACAATAAGACATTAAAGGTACTATCCAGAGATATGCTGCTATAGTAACACGTTCGTGACTAATAGAGTCTTTACAACGACTAAAATTATACACTGAATGCATTGCACTGGCGGATCCAGGGGGGGGGGGGGGGGGCGGTGTCGTTATACAAAACAAACTTTAAAGGGACAGATCCTAGTTTCAACCCGTGAAAATGAACACTAAGTTTAATTAATCTACAAACCTGTAACACATTTGGATGAAGTTACAATTGAGTGAAACATGATAAAATAGTGGTGAAATACCCTCTGGAAATAGACTAAAACTCTACTCCATAACTGTTACTTCTCAGACGCACGTGCATTTTTAAAAATATGAGAAATGCATTTTGTGATATTAAAAACACCAGGATGACCAAAAACACTTCGAATGTACGAAAATGTCTAATCTAAACAATAAAATATAAGTAAAGTATTATTCCAGTTATTAAAAACGGCTCTAATAGTAAAAAATATGCCTTAGTATTTAAAAGCTAGGTTTATGTCCCTTTAACTTTTTTTCATTACATCTCAGATTACGGGCAACTAATCCTACATTACAGCTCTGTATGTTATGCAGACGTTACTACGCTAATGAATGTAAACATGTTTGTCTTGTTGAACTATACCACTAGAGCACATTAATTTAATCATCGGCTATTGGATGTCAAACATTTGGTTATTCTGAAATATAGTTCACTACGCTAATAGTACATTACATTAAATCAGGGCACAATATTTCAGTTACGCAAATTTAAATTCACGCGAATCGCCAATCGGTTACGTGGTAAACGGTAAAGTGACTTTCACAAAATGTAACTAAGTATCAACGAAACAGTTATTTAACGAAATGCAATAATATATTTTTATTTAATATTTTATTTTGCATAAACGTACAGTATCAGTTTGAAATACTGTCATTAAAATGTAAGTTCACTGCATGTTTGAGTTAACTGAATAGTTTATACGAATATGATTCACCGACAAATCGGGTTACCTAGCTAAAAATTCCATGAACAGACTTACTGTTACTTAATATTTTAAAATATTGTCCCTTGCATTTGAACTACAATACCAAATGTTGCCGTATCTTTCCATCTGTAAACGATCAGGGCTCCGTCCCACGAAGCGATCTTAGCCCTAAGATCAACTTAAGTGCATAGGGTAGCTATGCGCTTAGGGTAATCTTAGGGCTAAGATCGCTTCGTGGAACTAGGCACAGGAGCGTAGGCTTCAATTTTTGTAGGGGTGGTGGGGGTGGGGGTGGGAGGGCAGGCTGGCTTTTGCCCGAATGAAACCAAAATGCCCCAACATAGAATTAAAAAAGAAAAATCATATTAGCATTACTACCAAACAGCTATACAGGATTAGAAACGAATCACTACGCATTTTTACATGGATACTAATTTTGAGGGTACAATGATGGAAATACTTGGTGAAAAGGTCTTAGGTTAGCACATTTTCCCGAATACCTTTATCGTTTTAGCCCGAATTTGAGGATTTGCTTCATGTCCTGTCTCGTACGCGTATGATCAGGAGAACATTGGAATGACTTTACTAATTCAGAACATGTTACAATGACAGCAAACTCAGGGGAGTCCCTTTAGCAACTGTTCCCACCTCCCTAGTTGCAATTGTGTAAACTTCAGGGCGTGTGCAGCTCAAGCAAATGTTTTTTTTTTTTTCAAATATATTTTCAAAGGGAGCATGACTCGACTCCCCTATAAACATCACTCTTCCCGTTCTAGATCCCCACGGTCTGCTAAAATTTCTACACACGCACCTGGCACTAAATAGTTCCTATCGCGTTATTCTGGTTAGTAAACATCCGCGCTGAAAGAACAAGGTCTATTCAGTCCAAAAATATTCGTTCACTGTTCATTTTTTTTTTTAGTCGAAATATACCAGTCGGAAAGAATTCAGTTTAGAATTGTACACAAAAACAAATTATTAATATGAAAACCAAAAAATAGTAATATAACATAAAAAACATCCATTTGTACTTAGAAATGTAAAAAATGTCCACAGAGATATTTTCTACGAAACCCATTTGTTCATTTATCTATTTTCCTCCAAGGTTCATGTTAAATCCGCCGTTTAGGCCGCTCGCCTGTGGTACCAGTCCGTTGTTTACCCCATTCTGCGCCCCAAACTGTCCGAACTGCTGTGGTTGCTGTCCCCTGACAAATTGTTGGGAGTTCTGCGGAGTGACAGACTGGCTGTCGACTCCAATCTTGCAGCAGAGGGGGATGAGATCCCGGCAGGTCGAACCCATGATCTGGGTGACGGGGCACAGAGCTAGACCGCGCCCAATGAGCTCAAACAGCTGTAGATCGTCGATGACTTCCTTGGAACGGGCGCTCTGTCCCTGGTAAACGGTGGTCCTGGTTCCGATGATCCCCCTGACACGGTTCTGGCCCCACCACGATCTGTCGGTGAGGATCTCCCCAAGAGCCTGACTCAGACAGCCGTCCTCGACTCGGGAGTACTCGGTGATCACGTGCTGGAACTCGCCCTGGAGCTGGGAGTTGATGTTGGTCGAGATCAGGCTGAACATCCTCAGAGTCCGCGGCCCCATATTGTTCGCCCACGGATTCCACTGGTTGGCACTTCGCTGCTCGTAGTAGAACGAGGTCCTCATTTCGTCCCCGTTCGTATTACGGCCGATGCAGGTCAGGTATTGCGGAACCTGCTGCCCGCCGCGTTCGTTCCGCAGCGCGTTCTGAACATTGTTCTGTTGAAAGACGGCGTTTCCTTGAAAACGTCCAGGAGTAGCAATGGGCGCGTTCGATTGGAATCCCACAGTGCTCATTCTGTTGTTCCAGTTCCATTGGGCTACAGCTGGACGAGATGCTACGGAGAGAATGATCAGAATTACCGTTCCTAGCGCCATCGCGTGTGTTCACTTCTGGTTAATCTCAGAAAAAAAGAGTAGTGAGTGGCTGATCGTAGTTGCTGTTGCCTGGACCGAAGCTGTTGGCGGAATGTCATTGACACTGGCCGCTGTAGTCATTTAACTCGGGATGTCCTGGGTGTGTCACCCATCAATTGTGACCATACTCCATGTCAATTGACCATGTTAAACCCGGATGATTGATCGCCAAACATGAGCATTTTGTCCTTTCCATTTCCGGCTGACCCTCCGTTTCGTACACAGAAACACAAAATGTACATCAGTACATATATGTTTAGAAAAACAGAAAGAAATAATAACCTATATATTTGGTCAACAGGAGCGTAGCTTGATCTGGACCGGGGGTGGGGTTCGGTGGGGTGGGTGGGGGTGGGGGTGGGCTTTGGGTGTTCGAATATGAACCAGTGGACCCTTTCTCTGTTTTGTTTTTGCACCACCAGAAACTCCATATGTATAAACCGATCAGTTTTAGTTCTGAAGGCGGACCATTTGCTTCAGCGGGGGGTGGGTGGGTGGGGGGGGTGGGTGGGTGGGGTGGGTGGGTGGGGGGTCGTCTACATTTAAAAACCTTACAATGTACATCAGTTCATATATATTTTAATGAAATGTGAACCTGTATTTGCTGAATAACGAAATACTGCTACATTTAAAAACTCTGAACTATACATTAATCAGTATTAACAAATATAATAGTAACAATAGGTCGGAGGGAGGCTCTCCCCCCCCCCCCCCCCCCGTCACGAAACCCAAAACATTTACTGTTTTGTCCTAATGTATATATAAAGTAACAAATTTGCTTGTTCTCCACAGTATAGCGTGTGCCCCCCCCCCCCCCCCCCCAGTATAAAATATACGCCCAACTATGGTTTCTTTATTAACATGCATATTGGCTCTCAGGGTGGCTCTCGGGTTTTAAACCATGCAGCAGCAATAATATAAAGTAACACGTGTTTCAGTTCATAATAATTATATTTATTATTTCACAGAACAATAACTTTCTGAGAAAACAGTTTAAAGTACTTATCTTTTTTTTTGGTAACTACATTTGTAACAATCATAACGTTAAAGGCAAAAAGTCTCTAATCACCATACCGGAAGTTGATGTAAGCGCACCTAGAAATTAATTACATGCATTACACCGGAAGAGTGTACGCCAGAAGAAAAAAAAAGGCGCGTACACGTGATATATACCGATTGAACTAAAGGCAGTAAGTGTAATATACGTAGTAAGGGCTGTCACTGCGTTTAAATTTTACCGTCCAGGGCCGTACCCTCCGGGGGTTGGGGGCGGGGGGGGGGGGGGGGGGGGGGAGTAGCTCCCCTGAGAATCTCACTTTTTTTGTAAACCAGAAAATAGCATACACATCTCAGGGTTTAATTTGTATAGTGTTTCATTTGTTTATAAAAAGTAGTTATACACGTATTTAAAACATCTGGCTTTGGTTACCAAATGTGGCAAATGAAATTTATATTGTTTCCGGTTGTCTAGCCCGAAGGGATATTTGGACGGATATCAGCCCGAGTACTCTGACTGTAAGAGAGCTAGACGGACATTTGGACGGTTATCAGCCCGGGTAATCTGACTGTAAGAAAAAAAAAAAAAGTTTATTTTATTTAACGACGCCACTGGAGCACATTGATTTTTTATCTTATCATCGGCTATTGGACGTCAAACATATGGTCATTTTGACACTGTTTTGAAGAGGAAACCCGCTGTCGCCACATAGGCTACTCTTTTTTTCGACAGGCAGAAAGGGATCTTTTATTTGCGCTTCCCACAGGCAGGATAGCACAAACCATAGCCTTTGTTGAACCAGTTATGGATCACTGGTCGGTGCAAGTGGTTTACACCTACCCATTGAGCCTTGCGGAGCACTCACTCAGGGTTTGGAGTCGGTATCTGGATTAAAAATCCTATGTCTCGACTGGGATCCGAACCCAGTACCTACCAGCCTATAGACCGATGGCCTACCACGACGCCACCGAGACCGGTCTTGACTGTAAGAGAGCTAGATGGACATTTGGACGGTTATCAGTTTAGAGCTAGACGGACATTTGAATGGTTATCAGCCCAAGTACTCTTACTGAAAGAGAGCTAGACGGACATTTGGACGGTTATCAGCCCGAGTACTCTGACTGTAAGAGAGCTAGACGGATATTTGGACGGTTATCAACTTAGAGCAAGACGGACATTTGAATGGTTATCAGCCCAAGTACTCTGACTGTAAGAGAGCTAGACGGACATCTGGACGGTTATCAGCACGAGTACTCTGACTGTAAGAGAGCTAGACGGACATTTGGACGGTTATCAGCACGAGTACTCTGACTGTAAGAGAGCTAGACGGACATTTGGACGGTTATCAACCCGAGTACTCTGACTGTAAGAGAGCTAGACGGACATTTGAACGGTTATCAGCACGAGTACTCTGACTGTAAGAGAGCTAGACGGACATTTGGACGGTTATCAGCCCGAGTACTCTGACTGTAAGAGAGCTAGACGGACATTTGGACGGTTATCAGCCCGAGTACTCTGACTTTAAGAGAGCTAGACGGACATTTGGACGGTTATCAGCCCGAGTACTCTGACTGTAAGAGAACTAGACGGACATTTGGACGGTTATCAGCACGAGTACTCTGACTGTAAGAGAGCTAGACGGACATTTGGACGGTTATCAGCCCGAGTACTCTGACTGTAAGATAGCTAGACGGACATTTGGACGGTTATCAGCCCGAGTACTCTGACTGTAAGAGAGCTAGACGGACATTTGGACGGTTATCAGCCCGATTACTCTGACTGTAAGAGAGCTAGACGGACATTTGGACGGTTATCAGCCCGAGTACTCTGACTGTAAGAGAGCTAGACGGATATTTGGACGGTTATCAACTTAGAGCAAGACGGACATTTGAACGGTTATCAGCCCGAGTACTCTGACTGTAAAAGAGCTAGACGGACATTTGGACGGTTATCAGCACGAGTACTCTGACTGTAAGAGAGCTAGACGGACATTTGAACGGTTATCAGCACGAGTACTCTGACTGTAAGAGAGCTAGACGGACATTTGGACGGTTATCAGCCCGAGTACTCTGACTGTAAGAGAGCTAGACGGACATTTGGACGGTTATCAGCCCGAGTACTCTGACTTTAAGAGAGCTAGACGGACATTTGGACGGTTATCAGCCCGAGTACTCTGACTGTAAGAGAGCTAGACGGACATTTGGACGGTTATCAGCACGAGTACTCTGACTGTAAGAGAGCTAGACGGACATTTGGACGGTTATCAGCCCGAGTACTCTGACTGTAAGAGAGCTAGACGGACATTTGGACGGTTATCAGCCCGAGTACTCTGACTGTGAGAGAGCTAGACGGACATTTGGACGGTTATCAGCCCGAATACTCTGACTGTATGAGAGCTAGACGGACATTTGGACGGTTATCAGCCCGAGTACTCTGACTGTAAGAGAGCTAGACGGACATCTGAACGGTAAGGGCTAATAACCGTCCAAATGTCCGTCTAGTTCTCTTACAGTCAGAGTACTCGGACTAGTGGTTGTCCTGGTGCTTGTGGTAACTGCAAATGTATTTAAAAGTTTGTTTTGTTTAACGACACCACTAGGGCATATTAATTTATTAACAATCGGTTTTAACGTATAGTCATAGAAGGAAACCCGCTACATTGTTTTTTTCCATTAGTAGCAAGGGATCTTTTATGTGCACCATTCCATAGACAGGACAGCACATACCACGGTGCACTGGCTGAAACGAGAAATAGCCCAAATGAGCCCATGACGGGGATCGATCCTAGACCGACACGCATCAGGCATTTATGCAGAACAAAACAAAAAAAAAGTAAAAGAAAAAGAAAAAGAAAATAGATATGTATCCAGAGAAATAGGGTGGACATGCAAACACTAATTATATTCGAAATTTCAATTTATTTAAAGGTCCTTTGTCAAAGTTGAAATTACAATATTTCGTTATTTTCACATTTATTTGTCACAAATAACTACAAATTAATCAATCCCACGCATACTTTTTCCCCATTATTAGCTCTAGATTTATTATTCTTGAAAAGTCTTGCACTGGACGACAATAGGTGTTTCCAAAATAATAAAATGTAGCGGGTTTCCTCTCTAAGACTATATGTCAAAATTACCAACTGTTTGACGTCTAATAGCCGATGATTAATAAAAAAAATGTACTCCAGTGATGTCGTTGAACAAAACAAACTTTACTTTACTCAATACCGCATCTCCCCCGCTAAAGACCGATTCCAATATTATTATCATCAAGCGCGTATACGAGAGTGGGTATGGGGGTGGAGGTTGTCGGTATGATGGAGGTCGACCACGCCTGCTCAAGCATTTTGTTTTCAATATATAATATATTATGACTCAACCCCCCCCCCCCCCATAAACTCGCCACTGTCTAGACCCTCCCCCGCCCGACCTACATAAATTCCTGCACAAGCGTCTGTGTTTATCTTTTACTTATGTGATTAATGTAATCATTATGATAACAATAAAAACAGCAAGGGATCTTTTATCCAAGACTTGTCAAAAAAAAAAAAATCTTTTTTTGGGGGGGTATGTGTTTGTGTGTCTAACTTGATGTTTATGAAGGGGACGGAACAAACTTTAACTTTTAGTATTTATCATGAATGGGCGCAAGAATTAAGTCAGTCGGTTGATCGCTCACCTGCGGTATTTGCGTCGCAGGATCGAATCACCTCAGTGGATCCATTCAGCTGATTGTTGTTGTTTTTCTCGTTCCAACGAGTGCACCACAACTGATGAAATGTGCTTTCCTGTCTGTGGGAAAGTGCATATAAAAGATCCCTTGCTCCATTAGGAAAAATGTAGCGGGTTTCCTCTGTTGACTACGAGTCAGAATTACCAATTGTTTGACATCCAATAGCCGATGATTACTTAATATATGTGCTCTAGTGGTGTCGTTAAACAAAACAAACTTTAATAAACTTTTATGATAAATATTTCACCCAGTGGAGTGTAAATATGTTTTCAAACATGGACATTGACCCTTTCTGTGTGGAATTGCACTCGAGGTTAATAACTTAAATCTTATCAGTCAAAACTAATCATCATGCCAGAGGGGCGAGGCGTAGCCCAGTGGTACAGCGCTCGCTTGATGAGCGGTCGGTTTGGGATCGATGCCCGTCAGTGGGCCCATTGCGCTATTTCTCGCTCCAGCCAGTGCACCACGACTGGTACACCGAAGGCCGTGGTATGTGCTATCCTGTCTATGGGATGGTGCATATAAAAGATCCCTTGCTGCTAATCGAAAAGAGTAGCCCATGAAGTGGCGACACCGAGTTTTCTCTCTCAATATCTGTGTGGTCCTTAACCATATGTTTGACGCCATATAACCGTAAATAAAATGTGTTGAGTGCGTCGTTAAATAAAACATCTCCTTCCTCATGTCAGATTCTCTTCTAAGTGTATTGAAAAACTAGCGATTGGAAAAGGGCGGTACGTAAACAATGATTGATATTGACAAATGGAAGTTAAAAGTTTCTTTTGTTTAACGACACCATTAGAGCACATTCATTTATTAATCATTACGTTTTGGATGTCAAATTTGATCTTTCTGACATTTAGTCTTAGAGAGGAAACCTACTTTTATATGGAAAATCCCCCAAACGGGATAGTACATAGCTTTTGATTTACCAGTCGTGGTGCAATGGCTATCCACACCCTCCCCCAAATAAACAACAAAGAACCCCCCCCCCAAAAAAAAACCCAACCCAACCTCATACATTTTCGTTCTCGAGTGTGTGTGTGGGGGTGGGGGTGGGGTGGAGGGGTGTGGGGTGTGGGGGTGGGGGATGGGAGCACCCCGGCACTCTGTTTCTTTCTGACCTGCTTCAATTTATTTTCCTGCTTATATCCCTTTAAAGGGACATTCCTGAGTTTGCTGCATTGCAGGATATTTCCGACTAATAAAATAGTTCTACGATTAAACTGACGTATTAAATACAGTTTTGTGTTTAGAATATCAGTGGCTGTATATTCAGTGTGTTTCTGGTCGTCTTAATATTTGTAAGAAGCCCAAACTGGATTTTGTCTTCAAATAATTTCGTACGTACGAAAAATAATATTTTAGGTAATAAAATGAAATTTAACCTAGTACATATAAAAAAAAACGACCAGAAACACGTTTAATATACAGCCAGCAATATTTTATATAGAAAAATATATTTGATATGCAATTACAATCGTTACAAAGTCTCTGTTAGTCGATAACATCTTAAAATATCCGGAAAAAATTTATAGAAACTTAAAGAACATTCTCTTCATAATAGTTTAAGGAGTTTTAGACTATTAACTACTCAGTTTCCACACCCCTCCCCCAAACAAAAAATCCTAGCTACGGCCCTGACAGTGGGTTAATGACTGAACATATGCTGGGCCCATATTTTCGAAGCCATCTTAGCCCTACGAAATCGTAAAACCATCGTAGGGTGTGACGTCACTACAGCACACGCCATAGTGACGTCATAGCTTACGATGATTTTACGATTTCGTAGGCTAAGATTGCTTCGAAAATACGGGCCCTGGTGGTTAGTGAGAGACAAGTCTGTGTTGTGATGTTTAAATTTAAAACGACTGTTAGAATGAAACGAAGGGGCACACGGGGGTGACAGGAGGTGAGGTGTCTGGACACGTGTGACTCACCCCAGACCGAGGCAGGTGGTGGTGACGTATCGAGCACGAGCTGATAACTGACGAGACGTTTTGACGAATCGATCTGCTGCGCACGTGGTCATTGGCTTTGCGGTCGCATTTGAACCTATTTAAATCGTTATCATGTGAATTAAAATCCATAAATCCCGTTACTGACCATGACACGGTTTCACAGTGTGGTACTGTGTTCCATTGTGCACAGGGCACATTAAGTCAATACTTTTCTTAACATCCACGGCGAGTTACTGCCCTCTATTTAGCAAATTTAAAATGGCGCGGTATGTTTTTAATGTTTTATTGGAAGATTTATTTGGTTAATAATGATGCAAGTACTTCAATCGGGATTTTGTGAGTACGGTAGGTTATACATTTTTGGTTTGTGTGTCCATTTGTTGCACTATTTCGGTTGAGAAACGGTTGAAACATGGTGCCACAAGTTTTGAATACAGGCTATATATAAGGTATGAAACAAGATCCGGACGTAGAAAGAAACACACTGTCTACGTCCCTCCGCACTACTCTGTTCCATGCTGTTTGTTTGTTATAGCTATTGATATTCATTATTATTATAATTACTATTGTTTTCTTTTTAAGATAAATCCACTCAACAAAAGAAGAACGAAAGACAGAATTTTTTTTTAATTCAACGACTCGCCCAACATATTTCAGTTACAGTAAATATGGATTCGGGTATTATATGAGTAAGTTCCATAGAGGAAATTCGCTGGCGCCATTCCATGGGATTCTCTTTTCGATTAGCAGCAAGGGATCTTTTATATGCAACATCCCACCAGGGAACGAAGATGATGGAATACAAAAGGTAAATTTTGTTAAAATATTGACAACAAAATGGAACATTCTTTACATATCTCCTCATAAAACTTTCAAACTGTTAAAGAGATTAGCCTGATTTTGCTGCCATTGTCACATGGTCTTTACGAATACAGCCTTGTAATGCATTAAAGTGACACTAGTTGTTTTAATAACTGAAATCAGACAGTACTTAGATTTTATTCTTTAGATTATCCATTTTTGTACATCCGAATGTAGTTTTTCATATTTAACGAACCCCCCCCCAAAAAAAAAAACACACAAAAAAACCCCCCAAAAACCCCCACACACACCGCAAAACAAACAAACAAAAATAAAATAAAAATAAAAATATGTATGTACCTGTAAGAAGTAACGATTATGGAATCAAACTCTTAGTCTAGCTTTCAAAGATATTTCAGTTTAAATGTCACAGACTCCTGTTTCCCTAAATTGTAACATTATTCAAATGCGTTACAGGTTTATATATTATAGCAAGCTGTGTCCATTTTCACAGGTTGAAACTACGGTCTGGGACTTTAAAATTATAGCACAATTTTTCTTCTTTAGAATATCGGTATCTTTATAAGAGTTGCTAGACTAGTTTTTAACCACTTCATGGTCTACTCTTTTCCATTAGCAGCAAAGGATCTTTTATATGCACCATCCCACAAACAGGGTAGTACATACCACGGCCTTTGATATACCAGTCGTGATGCACTGGCTGGGACAAGAAATAGCCCAATGGGCCAACCGACGGGAATCGATCTCACACCGACCGTTCATGCTCCCCAAATCACACCTCTTTTCCCCCTATCACGGCCTTTTATATGTTCACACAACTCATACACAATGTCCCCTCAACCTCGTGTATGTGACCCCTCAATATAAAATACTAGCTACGCCAGCGATCAGTTTGGCACTTCAGAGGCCGGTGAACGTTTAAACATTTTTGATAGCAATCACCCATGAATCACTGTCTAAACAATAACAAGGAAGGAAGGAAATGTTTTATTTAACGACGCAAACAATGATAATATCATTCATTCATTCATTTCAACTTATTTGTGTGCTTATATCCAATTAAGGTTCAAGCATGCTGTCCTGGGCACACACACCTCAGCTATATGGGCTGTCTGTCCATAACAATGGGTTCGTGCTTAGTGAGATAGAAGAGGGTGTAGTGGTCTTACACCTACCCATTGAATCATAAAAACTCGCTTTGTGTGGGAGCCGGTATCGGGCTGCGAACCCTCTACCTATCAGCCTTATGTCCGATGGCTTAACCACGACACCACCGAGGCCGGTTTCACAATAGGGGTCAGTGGACATTTAGACATTTTTTATAGCAATCACCCATAAACCAGTGTCTAAACAATGATAATATCCAGTGTTGGTCCCATACAAAAGGACCATTAGATTACCGTAGCTTAAAATGTGCTGATGAATTGTTCAACGAATTACTTCCATTTCCATTCCAATCATGAGCAGAAAAAAGAGAAAAAGTGTCTTTGTTTTGTTTAACGACACCACTAGAGCACGTTGATTTATTAATCATCGGTTATTGGATATCAAACATATGGTCATTTTCTTTTAGGAAACCCGCTACACGAAAAATCTACGATTCTGGAAAACAAATATGTTTTAGTCCCGCAACGGTCAGACCGGAGGAGACTAGGTTTCGTTTCCATTCTTCTGTCTGTTCGTCCATCCGTCCGTCCGTCTGTCCCACATATAGTTTTCTGGATTTCTTTTCCGTTTTTACATCAAGACACTGAGCTAAAAATGTGTGTATCGCTTTATCGTGTACTGTTACATATCAAGTTTGTTTTTCATGGCGAGTTTCCCATTATTAACAGAGTTATAGCCCTTTAACTTACGAGATGCGAACATTTGTTTCTCGGACTGTTTTCTACCATAATTCCTCAAGATAATGAGCTGAAATTTTGTATACAGCTTTATCATGTACTGTTTCATTTTTTTCACAGAGTTATGGCAACTGAACTTAGGAGATATGAAAATTTGTTGGGCCCGATAACGGACAGTACATCCAGAATTCTTATTCATATTTACATTAATACCAAACAGTTATTTAAGGTTCCAACGAATCACTACGTATTTTTATATCAGAGGCGGATCTAGGGGGGTGGGGGCAGGGGCCCGGTCCCCCCTAAATTTTGCGAAAGTTATAATTTTATTATATATTAATTTACTTTCTTTTTTTTTTTTACGTTTCCCGCCAAACCTCCCCCAAAGTTCCATTGGCATTCCGCCTCATGTCATGCCCCCCCCCCCCCCCCCCTGGATTTTCTGGATCCGCCACTGTATACTTACTTATTAAAAGTATTAAACGTGCCTATATTCAATTAAGGTTCTAGCACGCTGTCCTGGGGACACAGTCCCAGCAGCCTGGACTGCCTCTCCTGGACAGAAAGGGGGTATTTTTACATATGGATTACAACTAATATCGTGATTAGTTTGGTTGAAATTCATGGTGAAAAGTTTTTAGACCAGCTCATTTTGCCTGGGAAAATTTTTAATAAACAATGATCAAACTTATGTATTTGAGTAACTATTCCTAGGCCCATTGCTACACATACAAACACCGGACATGTTTTGGTCTCTTCAGTCCTCAGATATTAAAAAATTATCTGCAATACACAGTGATCCGGGCGGAACTCTTATATGAAAAGACCGGCATCGGTGATGTGGTTAAGCCATCGAAAATAAGGCTGGAATGTACTGGGTTCCCAGCCCGGCACCGGTTCCCACCCAAAGTAAGTTTTAACGACTTAATGTTTTCTTGGTGTACAACCACTACATCCTCTCCTCTTTCACTAACCAACTAACAAACTAACCCACTGTCCCCGACAGACAGTCCAGGTAGCTGAGGTGTGTGTCCAGGAGAGCGTGCTTAAACCTTAATTGGATATAAGCACGGAAATAAGTTGAAATGAATGAAATGAAAATATGAAATGGTTCTGCATGATTTTCTTTCAACAGCAGTTCGACGTGACCATTCAGGACGATCGAAGTTTGTTTTGTTTAACGACACCACTGGAGCACATTGATTTATTAATCATCAGCTATTGGATGTCAAACATATGGTCATTTTGACACAATTATGGAGAGGAAACCCGCTACATTTTTCCATCAGCAGCAAAGACTCTTTTATATGCACCATCCCACAGACAGGATAGCACATACCACGGCCTTTGTTACACCAGTCATGGTGCACTGGCTGGAATGAGAAATAGCCCAATGGGCCCACCGACGGGGATCGATCCTAGACCGACCGCGCATCAGGCGATTCAGGACGATCGATGCATCAGTCTAACACTGGGTCATTGACGACGAAGAATTCTTCGAATCCAGAGGCATTGGCCCATAATGTTACAGTTTGATTTGTATAACGACACCGCTATAAAGGAGGGGGGTTGAGCGGGGGGATAGCACCCACACCTCGTAAAAACATCCACTTGCTACAGAAACGTCGACAATGGATGTCCAACATTTGGTCATTTTGACATTAAGTCTTAGAGAGAGAGAACCCGCTACATGTTTCCATTAGTAGCAAGGGATATTTTATATTCACCACCCCACAGACAGGATAGCACATACCACGGTCTTTGATATACCAGATGTGTTTCATTGGCTGCAATGAAAAAAAGCCCAATGGGCACACCGACGTGGATCGATCTCAAACCGACCGCGCATCAAGCGGGCGCTTTACCACTGGGCTGCGTCCCGCCCCCTAACAGTAAAAGAATCCTTCGTATCCAGAAGTATTGACCCATAAAGTTAAATTTTGTTTTGTTTAATGACACCACTAGAACACATTGATTTTTTAATCATCGGCTATTGGATGTGCAACATTTAGTAATTTTGACATATAAGTCCTAGAGAGGAAACCCGCTACATTTTTCCATTAGTAGCGAGGGATATTTTATATTCAGCACCCTACAGACAGGATAGCACATACCACGGCCTTTGATATACCAGTTGTAGTGCATTGGCTGGGACGACAAAAAGCCCAATGAGTCGTGCATAGACGGGGATCGATCCCAGACTGACCGTCCATCGGTAGGCTATGCATTGTTTCTTTGAATGTTTGCAGAGGGAAAAATATTGTAACCATTTCGTGTTGTTAATTCACATTGAAATATGTTTCATTAAATAATTTATTATAATATCAGGGCATTTATGTTGTTTTTCAAGTCAAGTTGATAAAAACGAAGCTCCTTTCCTTAAATCACTACGTTTGGTTACATTATTCATATTAGAGTACCGGTAGTTGACAGGAGATGACGTCACTTCCCTTACAAGCTAGGGTCTCACTACACAGTTAGCATCTGGGTGAGAGTTCATTCATCATTCCACTATAGTTCCTAATTGTGACACATGTTAAGGTTCACATATTCACTTCTAAGAAATGGTGAAGAATTAAAACAATATGTATGTTTAATGGTAAGCCTTCTGGCTGTATTTTGCCCATGTTATTTTGTAATATTGTGCGTTGACCTTTTGGGACATGGGTGTATAGCGCAAGAGGCAGCTGGAGTGAATCGGTTAATGAACCACCTGTTCGGACCGGTACTACAGCCAGATGCGGTCATATAGCAAACAACTGAGATGGAAATGTTCTCTGAGTGAAAATAAATGCTTATATAATGTATGTTCGCAATGGTGTATGTTTTTAGTGCCAACGAGAACCCGTTCTGGCGATCTTTATTTGAAGGTGAGCAATTTAACATGGGTTTCAATGGCAGATGACATCTGTGTAGTGAGACCTAGAGTATCAGACGCGACGAAAACGAAGGAAGGAAATATGTTTATTTAAAAATGCACTCAGCACATTTTATTTACGGTTATATGGCGTCGGACATATGGTTAAGGACCACACACACACACAGAGAGAGAGAGAGAGAGAGAGAGAGAGAGAGAGAGAGAGAGAGAGAGAGAGAGAGAGAGAGAGAGAGAGGGAGGAAACCCGCTGTCGCCACTTCATGAGCTACTCTTTGCGATTAGCATCAAGAGATCTTGTATATGCACTATCCCACAGACTGGATAGTACATACCACAGCCTATGTTACACAAGTTGTGGAGCACTGGCTGGAACGAGAAATAGCCCAATGGTCCCACCGATAGGAATTGATCCCAAACCGACTGCGTATCAAACGAGCGCTTTACCACTGAGCTACGTTCCGCTCCTTTCCTTAAATCACTGCGTGTATACAGGAGTAGTAGACAGTAGTTGACGTCACTTCCCTTCCAAGCTAGTGGACACCTGTAGCATTTAATTTGCACTCCTCAAGAATATGCACTTCTCAGTCATTATTATACGTATAATTTGCACTCTCTCAATTATTATTATACGTATAATACACACTCCCCTTGAATTATTTGCACTCAACTAGTTATTATTATACATATAATGTGCACTCTCCACTACTGTTATAAATACTGAATACATCCATGGTTTTCTTCCTTTGTCTTTCAGATTGTATACAACTTCCTTTAGTTAAAACTTATAAATGTTTTAAACAAACAATGGTTGTCAATATCGGATCCCTAATATGAACAAAGAATGCAGGAATGATGATAGGCGTACAAGCCAAGGTGGCACTTAACTGAGTGGGTGGGTCTGAAGTAAAAAAAAATCTTCTAAAATATCAACCTGTTTAAGACCAAGCTTTGCAATGTTATCTCCACATAATTCCTTTTATATTAATCGGAAGTAAGAGAAAGAAGTGATGGGTGAAGATATTCTGGGATCCATTCGATCACCACACATGATGAGTTACTTTTATTCAGAAAATTGGCAAGAGCGGAATCAGGAACGTTTTGGCTCCTTCGGTCCGCCCCTGATTCATATATCAAACACCCTCGTCTAGATTTGCCTCTCAGATTTATGCCAACCTTTACAAAGTGCACTAGTCCCCCCGAGAATCTCACTTTTTTTCTCTTTTTTTATTTTACTCCAGAAAATAGCATACACATCTTAGGGTTTAATTTGTATAGTGTTTCATTTGTAAAGTAAAAAGTAGTGCCCCTCCCCCCTAGGAGTTTGATCAGGGTACGGCCCTGCTGACATTCCCTCGAAGAAGGCAGTCCCTAAAGCTGTTACGTTGAGACATAATATTATATCTGTCGTTTTTATTTTCATCTGGATAGTTTAAACAATATTTTAATTTAAAGTAATACAAAAAATAATAATAAATGTATGAACCATATATATTTGGTAATTTTATTATATTATCAACAGTAGATTATATGTACATGTAATTAGTATGCTTAAACATATTGCTGGAGGGAAATAAAGGATTTAAAGCGATATTAATACAACAACAGAAGGAAAAGTTGTTCGCATAAATATAAAACAAAGTCTAGTTGATACTGCTGAAGTTTCGTGTTCTTCGCCAAGAAGCAAACTCACGCTTACACGTACAGGGAAACGGGCACACATTTGGCTAAGCTGTATACATCTGCGCTAGGTACAAAAGCGATTAAAACGTTAAAACTCCTTTATGTACACAAAGAAAACAATGATGCCAAGTCCTAATGGTAATAATTAACGAACAGACTCAAGTATTTAGGCCCTACAAATATTTATTTCATTTCAATTTTATGGCATTTGAAGATATATGAAAATCATACACAGCATAATGGTACCCTCTACCTCAATTCGTGTAAAATAAACAAATGGTGTAATACATTAACTACTAACAATTGTCGAAGAAACTTCTCAATTTCATCTCACCTAATGATTTTATAGTAAATTTATATCCACTGCATTTCTTTGTTTCTGTTGTTTTTTTCTCCGAAAGTTCTGTTCTGTCCAAAACTGTGATGTAAGCAGAAAAAACAAGTCCAAAAAAGTCCTTTGCTAATGAATGTCCAAAACGCACAGGTTTATTATTTCAAAAAAAATAAATATATATATATATATACTGATGCGAAAAAACCCACTTGTAAATTCCACCATGACCAATGTTGTTGGATGATTGGCTCGTGATCGTTGTACGTAAAACATCTTATTTACCTGACAGGTTGAGACCGCCGGTGTTCAGGTTAAGTCCGGTGTTTAGGTTAAGTCCGGTGTTCAGCCTTCCGTTCTGTGTGGGGAGTCTGGTGTTCAAGCCATTGTTCAGTCCAAACTGTCCGACCTGCTGTTGCTGCTGTTGCGTGCTCTCCGGAGTGGCTGACTGGCTGTCGACGCCGATCTTGCAGCAGAGAGGGATGAGATCCCGGCAGGTGGAGCCGGACAGCTGGGTGATGGGGCACAGAGCGAGGCCACGCCCAATAAGGTCGTTCATCTGAAGGTCGTCGATGACCTCATTTGAGCGGGCGCTCTGTCCCTGGTAGACGGTGGTCCTGGTTCCGATGATCCCCCTGACGCGGTTCTGGCCCCACCACGATCTGTCGGTGAGGATGTCCCCAAGAGCCTGACTCAGACAGCCGTCCTCGACTCGGGAATACTCGGTGATCACGTGCTGGAACTCGCCCTGGAGCTGGGAGTTGATGTTGGTCGAGATCAGGCTGAACATCCTCAGATTCTGACGCGTCTGCTGGTTGTTGAACGGATTCCACGGGTTCCACTGGTTGGCGTTTCGTCGCTGTTCGTAGTAGAACGTGGTTCTGATCTCGTCTCCGTTGGTGTTACGACCGATGCAGGTCAGGAACGATGGGGTCTGCTGCTGTCGTCCGCCGTTTGTGTTTCCGGGGTTTCCCTGCACGCCTCCATTATTGGGCAGCAGAGCATTCGCTTGGAATCCTCCTCCGTTGGGCCCCATCCTGTTTCCCTGAAATCCGCCACCCATGCCGGGCATCATTCCATTTCCCTGAAATCCGCCCGTCATGCCTGGCATCATTCCGTTCTGGAATCCCCCGCCTCCCGGCATCATTCGGTTGTTCTGGAATCCTCCCGGCATCATTCCGTTTCCGAATCCACCATTTCCGCCCATCATACGATTATTTTGGAATCCTCCAACACCTGGCATCATTCTGTTGTTTTGAAATCCTCCTGCTCCTCCTCCAGTTCCAGGCATCATGGGGTTGTTCTGGAAGCCCTGGCCTCCTCTGTTGGCCATGCCAAATTGTGCCGTGGCTTGACGAGCAGCAATGGAAAAGACAGCCACAAATATCGCAGCCAACATCATTCTGTGTGTGTGCCTTTTTTTTTTGTTTAAAAAAATATCCTAACAGCAGAGCGACCAGTGTTACTCAGACCTGAGCTAATGACGGAATGAGGGCGACTCTAGCTCGAGAAGGCCTATAATACAGGTGGCATAGGTGTGCCAGCAATCAATTTAAAAACACGTAAGAGCTGCAAGACATCCGACCGACTAAAACTCAGATGATTGATTGAAAAGCACGATCATTTTGTCCGTCCCACTTCCTGATGGTAAGACATTATATGGATACAGATGTGTGCTAATAATTAGTAACTAACGTGTGTCAAACCAGTGGTGATATATAAACAGATACACGCTCCATTACCGTTGGGATTGGAGTTCACTTATATATATATATATATATATATATATATATATATATATATATATATATATATATATATATTACACTGGTGACACCTAAGTCTGCGCACCTAAGCATTTGTGTTATATTTTAAAGTTAAAATATTTCTTTAAAAATATTTGTTTCACCGCCACAGTACAATGGAACAATAAACGTGTTACAACTAAAGTTATTTTAATTTTAATGTTTTTTAAACTCAAGTAATTAGCGCATTTACTGGCCTGCATGACGGCACATAAGTCTGCGCAGCAAACATTAAAACAACCACTTCTGTCCCTAATGTTTACATAAAACAGCAACAAACAATGGATCCGACTTTTATAAGTTCTAAATAACAAACACTTCCTGTTATAGTCTGTTTCAGAAACATTTAGATTGTGCAAACGAGATAAATATAAATGGTGTTCCATGCTCCTTAGTTTGAACAACACAAAATGACAATTAAAAAAAAAAGCCAATGTAAAAATATTTGATCATTATTCAGAAACAATTGTCCGTTATTAACTGTGTAAATGAGCACAAATAGTGGGCAATCAATGATAATTTTGAAACAGACTATAGCTAAAATAAGCCATGCTTTAAGTGCAGTGTTCAAAGTCAGTGTGCAGCCATTTTGCATTGTGTCACTCGGAGGGAAATTCAAAGTATGCTTGGATGTTTACGTCAACAGATAAAATAAGATTCATAAATTACAATAAGGTATGTATTGAAGCTTCTTTGTAAATTTATGTAAGTTGATATGCAAGGTTGATCATTACAACGTTGATCGGGGCTGGCAAATGTATGCTTTTAGTGCATTAATTCAGGTGTTTTTTTTAATAAAAGTGTTATGGACCAGTTTTATACATATATTGACAATCAAGATGTATCGTTTTAACAACGGTTTTGTGAATTAAATTAACGTTGTTTGTTTGTTTACAAACATACCCCGACACTTGTTTCAAGACGTAATGTAACGTCATTAACGTGCGCAGACTTTTGTGCCGCGCAGACTAAAGTGATGTGACGGTACATGCTCTTAAATTTGTTTCGCCTGTGGCGATTTTAATTGTGTTAGAGGGCCGTGTGCAGTTTCATTGCCCGTAGCCCAGGTGGGCAACTTGTTACGTAATACTTCGCGCGATCGGGCATTCCAATATGCACTTAGTCCAGCTGTGGAGGCCATGTGGCGAGTAGTTACGTAATATCTCCGGTAGTGCTGTTTATGGCCAGGAGATTGCTCGCGGTTGACGACAGCCAGACTGACGATCAGAAAGAAATATACCGACTCTAGTAGAGTTGGAATATGAGATGATACGTGAGGTACCGCCTTGTACCCCCAGGCAAAATCCTGATTTATA
>NC_054709.1:17238768-17268768 GCF_016097555.1 Gigantopelta aegis
GGCTGAAACGAGAAATACCCCACTAGGCCCACCGACGGAAATCGATCCTAGATCGACCGCGCATCAGGCGAGCGCTGTACCACTGAACTACGTCCCGCCCCCTAACATTAAAAAGTTCTAATTAAAATTGATATCATCTAGGTCAACAGGCTGGTAGGTACTGGGTTCGGATCCCAGTCGAGGCATGGGATTTTTAATCCAGATACCGACTCCAAACCCTGAGTGAGTGCTCCGCAAGGCTCAATGGGTAGGTGCAAACCACTTGCACCGACCAGTGATCCATAACTGGTTCAACAAAGGCCATGGTTTGTGCTATTCTGTCTGTGGGAAGCGGGTTTCTTCTCAAAATCTGTACGGTCCTTAACCATATGTCTGACGCCATATAACCGTAAATAAAATGTGTTGAGTGCGTCGTTAAATAAAAACATTTCTTTGATATCATCTAGGTAAAATGGTATTTAATGTTGCATTATTAAAATACATAATTTACATGACGTGTATTGGAAAATGAATAAGGAAATGTTTTATTTAACGACGCACTCAACACATTTTATTTACGGTTATATGGCGTCGGTGGAAAATTAATAATTCCAAAGTATTACATATGTTTAGAGTTGTGCCCCTTTTCCTGCTTTGCCATTAATTTAAAGCCCGTTTCTTAGACGATACCAACATTTTAAATCAGTGGTGAACAATACTTAAAGGGACATTCCTGAGTTTGCTGGAATGTTTAAGATGTTATCGACTAACAGAGACTTTTTGACGACTGTAATTACATATCAAATATATTTTTCTGCATAAAATATTAGTGGCTGTATATTAAACGTGTTTCTGATCGTCCTAATATTTGTAGTAGGTTAAATTTCATTTTATTTCCTAAAAACACTTTTTTCGTACGTACGAAATTATTTTAAGACAAACTTCAGTTTGGGCTTCTTACAAATATTAAGACGACCAAAAACACATAGAATATACAGACACTTATATTCAAACAAGAAAATATATTTAATATGTATGTTTAATCGTAGAAATATTTGATTAGTCGAAAACATCTTACAATGCAGCGAACTCGGGAATGTCCCTTTAATGGATTTGCAAGCAAACCGCTCACTATTAATTTTTGTTACGTTTGATATCGTCATATATCGTTAATACGTAGTATAAAATAACAAGCTGTCAAAAAGAATTAGTCATGATATGATCTTATAGAAAATTACGAGTCGAATTTACGAAGCCTGTTTTTCACAAACACCAGGGCCCGGTAACATAAAGCACTCGTAACACTTACGTCAGACGTACACCATACATGATGTGTGGTGTACGTCTGACGTAAGTGTTACGAGCGCTTTGTGTTATCGGGCCCAGGTGTTTAAGGAAGGAAGGAAATGTTTTATTTAACGACGCACTCAACACATTTCATTTACGGTTATATGGCGTCAGACATATGGTTAAAGGTAGGGTCAACTCCAAAAAGAGCCTTATGTGTTGGAAAGATGCATACCCGGACCACCAACACATACTGACACTTTAGCAAATTAAAAACGCGTAATTTTAGAGTTAATAAAAAACCATGATTATTCCTGCTAACTGGGGGCAGCCATTTTGTTTCGTTTTTGTGACGTCCGGTGGGATAGCTTGGGGCGAAGTGACGTACAGTGTAAACAAAAGCAGTAATTTTCGACAAGGCGCTTCTCTTTGATCAACCTGAATTGTAAAACAGCATAAATGACGCAATAATATAATAAACTATTTAACTAAATATATTTCAAGTTGTATTAACGGAACAAAATGGGGTTATAGTATTTTTCTCTGTTTAATAATCCAAAGGAAAAATGTACACTATTAGGTCTATTGATATGCTACGTTGGAGCAAAAACGACAACCCACGATACCCAAGTGATGATATTTTTTTTCTTTGGGACTACGTAATTGGTCAGTTCTGTGGTTTTAGATGGAAAAGTCTACTTAATCAATAGTTTTACAGAACTATTTACAGTAATAAACCATTTCCATTACAATTTTAGGGGCGACAGGTAATATTCCACAATACCGGTATGTATTTTTGTGTCTAGACAGCGTCAATTAACTGGCTCGTCTGGTTACCAATCAAATACACACCTGCCAATCAGGAATTACAGGTAGAAGCAACTAACAGCATAGACCAATTAACTAAGAAAGTACGTAGGTTAATGCATGGGCAAAACATTGTTAATTGTTTCGACTTGTTGTGTAGCCGCTTTGACAATGGCATTTTATTTTGTATTGAATAATAATAGATATAGTACTGGATATACTTATTACTGGCTTACTGGGATGTGTATTATTACAGAACATTGCAATGTATGACTATTTATCATCCCGCAAAAACCAGGTAGATTGTGTTTCTCTAGTTCTAAGGCTCATTCCTGACGTGACGCGTTAAGCATTACGTAACCACCAGCTCGCCAGAGGGCGTACTCAATGAGATGGTACAAAATGGCTGCGCCCGTTATATATAATAGCCGTCACATTTAACCGTTTTATTAATTAACTATACGATTATACGTGTTGATATTAAGCAATAATGTGCATTATATATCGTTGAATATGCATACCAGGCCAAATGCCTTGATTGTCCTCTCCTTTAAGGACCACACATATTGAGAGAGGAAACCTGCTGTCGCCACTTCATGGGCTACTCTTTTCGATTAGCAGCAAGGGATCTTTTATACGCACCATCCAACAGACAGGATAGTACATACCACGGCCTTTGCTACACCAGTTGCGGAGCACTGGCTGGAACGAGAAATAGCCTAATGGGTCCACCGACGGGGATCGATCCTAGACCGCGCTTCACCACTGGAATACGTCCCGTCCTTCGCAGGTGTGTAAGCATTGTAAATGTATGTAGTTAGACGCAGGTATGTAAGCATTGTAAATGTATGTAGTTAGACGCAGCTGTGTAAGCATTGTAAATGTATATAGTTAGACGCAGGTGTGTAAGCATTGTAAATGTATATAGTTAGACGCAGGTATGTAAGTATTGTAAATGTCTGTAGTTAGACGCAGGTGTGTAAGCATTGTAAATGTCTGTAGTTTTTTTTTTTTTTTTTTTTTGACTAATATAACTTGTTGAACAGACTAGACCCTGTACAAACACGGTCATTGGGTTTGAAACCTGATCAAGTTCAAGTTCTTCAAGTTCTTTATTTGCCTTAAGTTAAACTAACTTATCAGCATAAATACATACATATATAATCACGGTATATATACAAATATACAAATACAGGTGGAGAGTGATTTAAGAATTAATGGTAAAATTAACATAGTATACTAGTAATAGTGGTGGGATGTACATATATATGTGCTCTATAAACATTATCGTGGTATAGTGATAATTCTAATTCTAAATATATAGGTATATATTGATGTATACCAGATGAAATATGATTAATATACTTGCTAATGAAACGGCAGGTTTGTGGATGTCATATTTTAAGTAAGCTTCAGTAAATCGTCTCTAACTTTATTTGCCAAAACTAAATATTTTCCCAGGTTATTGATGTCTTTATTGTTTTCAGTTGTTAATAGTTCAATGAGCCTAAATACGCTTGGACGTCTGTGGTAACATTGTTTTATATACTTATTCCTCAAATCATTCAAAGCTGGGCAAATAAGGATAAATGGTATTCGTCTTCTATATCATTATAGTTACAAATAGTGCATTTTCTTTCGGCCCTGTCAATTTTCCTATACCTTCCGATTTCTATATTTAATTTGTGTGCACTAATTCGGATCTTTGATATTTCTTTTAAGTGATTTAATGGTATGGGTTGTCTAAGATATGTTTGTAGCTTGAATTCAAGTAACAAAAATTTATATAAGGTACCTTTCGGTGAAGTCGTTATTCGACTAAAACAATGTTGTTTAAAATTATCGTAAATTCTTTCCTTAATTATATTATATTCTCTGTTACCAACATTTGGTATGTTCCATATATAGTTTAGTCCAAGCCTATTTAGTTCTTGTTTGACTTGTGTTACCCAGTTACCCTTTAATCGTTCCATTTCCTCATATATAGCTAAAAGGATACAATTTTCAATATTTCGTATTTTAATCCAATATTTAAAAATTCTTAATTTTCTCATAATATACAGAGGAAAACACCCTAACTCACTATATATAAATTCATTACAGTCCCCTTGTTGTACTCCAAGTAGTTTTTTACAGAATTTTGTATGAATATTTTCAACATCTCGTGCACAGTGGAATCCCCAGACCTCTGACCCATAACTAAGAATACTGTTAACATAGGTGTCAAAAACAGATAGCATTGTTTCAGTATTAAAATAATGTCTTTTGCATACGTTTAATAATGAAAACAAGGCTTTTCTTCCCTGATCAGCGAATCGTTTTTGAGTTCGATTAAATTTACCGTTATAACAGAATAATAAGCCAAGATAAATGAATTCATTTACAACCTCTAACTGTTCACCTTTGTATAACCACTTTTCGTTGTCTCGAATGATCCCCCCATTTCTAAAAATGACAACCTTAGTCTTAGTTGTATTTACAGTTAGGTCCCATTTGGTAGTATATTTTGATAGTGAATTGAGCATTGACTGAAGGCCTTCTGGTGTTTCAGCTAGGAGAACCATATCATCGGCATACATAAGTAGGAATATATTTAATGATTGGATGTCGATATAGGGGCAATTATCTGATAAGAAATGCATTTCGCAGTCATTTACAAACATGGAAAATAATATCGGTGATAATACTTCACCTTGGAAAAGTCCGTTTCTACAACTGAAAAAGTTGGATAGCATACTGTTATATTTGACGCAGCATTTCACATTATCATACAGTGACCGGATAACATTAAGCATTTTACCATCGATACCAAGTTGAATCATTTTGTAGTTAGACGCAGGTGTGTAAGCATTGTAAATGTCTGTAGTTAGACGCAGGTGTGTAAGCATTGTAAATGTCTGTAGTTAGACGCAGGTGTGTAAGTATTGTAAATGTCTGTAGTTAGACGCAGGTGTTTAAGCATTGTAAATGTATGTAGTTAAACGCAGGTGTGTAAGTATTGTAAATGTATGTAGTTAGACGCAGGCGTGTAAGCGTTGTAAATGTCTGTAGTTAGACGCAGGTGTTTAAGCATTGTAAATGTCTGTAGTTAAACGCAGGTGCGTAAGCATTGTAAATGTATGTAGTTAGACGCAGGTGTGTAAGCACTGTAAATGTATGTAGTTAGACGCAGGTGTGTAAGCATTGTAAATGTATGTAGTTAGACGCAGGTGTTTAAGCATTGTAAATGTATGTAGTTAGACGCAGGTGTGTAAGCATTGTAAATGTATGTAGTTAGACGCAGGTGTGTAAGCATTGTAAATGTATGTAGTTAGACGCAGGTGTTTAAGCATTGTAAATGTATGTAGTTAGACGCAGGTGTGTAAGCATTGTAAATGTATATAGTTAGACGCAGGTGTGTAAGCATTGTAAATGTATGTAATTACACGTATGTAAGCTGAAAGCAGGTTTTGTAAATTCAGCCTTACTTTTTTTATATAAAATTCTATTAGGCCTACATGGAAAACATGACAGGTACACCATTTGATTAATTTAATACATATTTAATTATTTTGTAAATATTTGTTTTCGCATCAGTTATGTTTGTATGATGTCAAGGAAACATCACCCACCCTTTTGGTATCACATACCTTAAAATGTAAAATTTATTTATTTATTATTTAATTGTTGATTGACTTGCTATTTTAAGCACTGCTCTGGACAGACAGTCATGATCTGAACAGGACAGCGTGCTTTAACTTTAAATGGATATAAACATGAAAATCAATTAAAGTGAATTAGAGATGAATGAAAGTAGTGGGATTCGAACCACAGACTTAACCGGTTGATGATATAACAGTTGACGCGAAAAAAAAAAAAATCGCTGTGTGTGTATGAACAGGACAGCGTGCTTAAACCTTAAATGAATATAAACACGAAAATCAATTAAAATGAATTGGAGATGAATGAATGTAGTGGTATTCGAACCACAGACGTAACCGGTTGATGATATAACAGTTGACGCGAAAGAAGTTCGCTATGCATTTAGTCATATCTAATTTAATTTCAGGACATTGACTACTTGGAACATTGCCAATAGGGGAAGGGCAATTCTGATGTCATAATCGAGGCGTGGCAAATTCGATAAATGGGCAATTACCTAGAGCCGACGTCATTGCTGGGGCGTGGACATTATATACGTATGTGTTTGTTTGTGCGTGTGTGTATGTATGTGTGTCTGTGTGTGTAAGTGTATGTCTGCGCGCGTGCGTGTGTGTGTGTGCGTATGTGTGTATGCCTG
Source organism: Gigantopelta aegis (assembly GCF_016097555.1). Taxonomy (NCBI): domain Eukaryota; kingdom Metazoa; phylum Mollusca; class Gastropoda; order Neomphalida; family Peltospiridae; genus Gigantopelta; species Gigantopelta aegis. The sequence continues at coordinate 17,245,121 of NC_054709.1, forward strand.
TTTGTGTGTGTAGGTATGTGTGTGTATGTGTATTTCTCTCTCTCTCTCTCTCCTCTCTCTCTCTCTCTCTCTCTCTCTCTCTCTCTCTCTCTCTCTAAATCTGTGTGCGTGTATTTGTGTGTGTGTCTGTGTGCGTGTATTTGTGTGTGTGTCTGTGTGCGTATGTGTATATGTGTGTGTGTGTCTTTGTGTGTGTGTGTGTAGATATGTGTATGTATGCATGTATGCATGCATGCATGTAATGTATGTATGTATGTATGTATGTATGTATGTATGTATTCATGCATATATATGTTTCCCCCGTCCCATCGTCTCTCTCCCTCTCCGTCTCTCTCTGTGTCCTCCCTCTCTCTCTCTCCTTCCCTCCCTCTCTTCCTCCCTCCCTCCCTCCCCCTCTCTCTCTCTCTCTCCCTCCCTCTACCCCCTCTCTGTCTCTCTCTCTCTCTCTCTCTCTCTCTCTCTCTCTCTCTCTCTCTCTACCCCCACTCTCATTGTCTCTCTCGCCCCTCTCTCTCTCCACTCTTCCTCCCCCTCCTCTCTCTCTCTCTCTCTCTCTCTCTCTCTCTCTCTCTCTCTCTCTCTCTCTCTCTCTCTCTCTCTCTCTCTCTCTCTCTCTCTCTCTCTCTCTCTTCCTCCCTCTGTGTCTATCTTAGCGAAATTTCTAAATAACCATAACTGTTTCACACTACTTAGCCACAGTTTAAAATATACCGAAATGTTTTAAACACGTATTTTTTTTTTTTTTAATTTATCTTAACATCCAGGATGAGATCAGCTTGAAATGTTCTCATGGGTGGACAACGTACATTTCAGAATCTCCAGGAAAAGAAATTCTGCAGCTCAACAAATACAAACCATCCTTGATAGTGGTCCATAGACTTGCCAAATGTCATTACGAATGTGTGTTTTTTTTTGTATATTCAGTAATTGTACTCTCATACGTTGATTACGGTTGTATGCATTCTGCAAAAACGTTAATTTTATACTTACTCAATGTCTCAATACATGTATAAGCTGATTATTTTTTAAACTAATTTTTTTTTTTTTTAATTCTTAAAATATTTGTATATTTTTTTATCAATTAAAGGGACATTCCTGAGTTTGCTGCAATTTTTAAGATGTTATCGACTAACAGAGATATTATGACGACTGCAATTACATATTAATTATATTTTTCTGCATAATATATTAGTGGCTGTATATTAAACGTGTTTCTGATCGTTCTAATATTTGTACTAGGTTAATTTTTCATTTTATTTCCTAAAAATATTTTTTCGTACGTACGAAATTATTTAAAGACAGAATCCATTTTGGGCTTCTTACAAATATTAAGGTGACCAGAAACTCATTGAATATACAGACACTGATATTCTAAATAAGAAATTATATTTAATATGTAAGTTTAATTGTAGAAATATTTTAGTAGTCGGAAACATCTTACAATGCAGCAAACTCAGGAATGTCCCTATAAAAGCTGCAAGCAAACATTAAATAAGTTAAATTAGTAAAAATATTTACTTATTTTACACACAAACAGTAATATTTATATAAATTGAATAATCGTATAATTTATGTTTTAAAACCGATATTTCTAAATATCTGTATTAACTTGACATATTTAAATAGCACGCGTAAAGTCTACATGTAGGGTATTTAATCTATTCAAACAATTCCTGTATTGTAATGTACGGCATACAAGAGATATACCCACCAGAAGTAAAATGACGCTACAAGTCACAATGTCTGTAACCACAGTCTGTATATTTTGTATTTCTATCGGTTTAACTGTAGGTAAGTTCGTTGTATTTAATATGTTTTTAAAATAGACTTTCCAAGTTTGCTATATCTAAAGCCATAGCTCGAGTCACCTCCAGCCCTCCCTTATTCATATTGATATGCAGGGGAAGGCTAGAGGAAACTCTGTGTAATGCTTTGGCAATCGTCGACAACGAAATGGTCGCAAGCTACAACGCTACACGAAGAAACCCTATACGTCACCATAAGAAAATACAGCGCAGGTTCGTTTTGCATATGGGCATCGGGTTTCTTCGTGTAGCGGTGGTACTGGTTAATAATATATACGTTTAATGTTATTACTGTTATTACTGGACTCGAGAATAATCAAACTAAAGCTCCGTGGCATCAGATTTAGGGGGAAAAAATGTATTTGAGACACGGTAGCTTGCGACCATTTGGTAGTCGACGTTTGCCAAAACATTACTAAGTGTTTCCTCTAGCCTTCCTCTACATATCAATATTAATATCAATAAATGGATGGCTGGAGGAGATTCGAGCTAAAAAAAACACCCAGCGTTCCATCAGTTTTTGGGGCCCTTTCAACATTGACGAAACGCTCTACAGGCGTACGGGGTATGATGGAAAGCGTTACAAAAAGTTAATAAGGACTTTTAAATGTAGTTTTACCACTTAATGCTATGTTACTACGCTTATGCCTAAGTCGTATCGACGTGCGTTAAGCTGGCCACACACTGCCCTTGCGGGCTACGGTTTTTGACCGGCGCCTTATTCGCCGGCGTCATTTACAAACGACGCCGGCAAATATCAAATTATTTTGATTTCTACGGTCATTGTTGCGCCATGAACCGCCGGCATGAAATCACTGCGAGATAGCTACGGTGTTATCCGCACACCAAGGCTTGCGACTCTACGATTCGTGGCGCCGATAAAAAACCGTAGCTTGCAAGGACAGTGTGCGGCCAGCTTTATCAATGTTTCGTAGTGGTACGGCGCCTTTAAAGTTAGAAATGGGTAGATATGAAAAATTTGAGATTCACAAATGAACCTGTTTTAATTGTCTTAATTATGTAAAATTTAAAGAACATGTTCTTATTCACTGTCCTCTTTATGATAACATTAGAGTAAATCTTTTTTTAAAAGGCAATAACTACTGTAGTAAACACCTCAGGCGAGCACGCTACCTACTGAACTAAATCCCGCCTGTGTTTCATTGCTTGAAGTTAAAGGGGACAGACCCTAGTTTCAACCCGGGGAAATTAACATTAAGTTTAATTAATCTACAAACCTGTAACACATTTGGATAAAGTTACAATTGAGTGAAACATGAGTCTGTGACTTTGAAATGGTGAAATACCCTATAAAAATAGACTAAAACTCGACTCCATAGCTGTTACTTTTCAGACGCACGTGCGTTTTTGAAAATATGAGAGAACTGTATTTTGTTATATTAAAAACACCAGGATGACCAAAAACACTTCGAATGTACAGAAATGGACAATCTAAACAATAAAATCTAAGTAAAGTATGATTTCAGTTATCAAAACCAGCTCTAATAGTAAAAAATATGCCTTAGTGTTTAAAAACTAGGGTATGTCCCTTTAACGGGGAGGGATGGTTGATACGCTTTACGTAATCTTAGGGGTGAGGGGTGGTGTGGGTGCAGAATATGTTTATATTGCCCAGATTTTGTATATCAAAAAAAAAGGAAATACCTATAGTGAGTATATAACGCTGTTCGTATGGAAACGCTATGCATTGAATTTATTATCTACTTTTTTAAAGGGACATTCCTGTGTTTGCTGCAATTTTTAAGATGTTATCGACTAACAGAGACTTTTTGATGACTGTAATTACATATCAAATATATTTTTCTGCATAAAATATTAGTGGCTGTATATTAAACGTGTTTCTGCTCGTTCTAATATTTGTACTCTAGGTTAAATTTCATTTTATTTCCTAAACATTTTTTTTTTTCGTACGTACCAAATTATTTGAAGACGAAATCCAGTTTTTTTTCCCTCACAAATATTAAGACGACCAGAAACACATTGAATATACTACAGACACTGATATTCTAAATACGAAAATATATTTAATATGTAAGTTTATTCGTAGAACTATTTTATTAGTCGGAATCATCTTACAATGCAGCAAACTCGGGAATGTCCCTTTAATTTGAGCTATTCGTGTATTTATCACACAACTAAGGGTGGGACGTAGCCCAGTGGTAAAGCGTTCGCTTGATGAGCGGTCGGTTTGACATCGATCTCCATCAGTGAGCCCATTGGGCTATTTCTCGCTCAAGCCAGTGCAGCACGACTGGTACATCAACGGCCGTGGTATGTGCTACCCTATCTATGAGATAGTGCATATAAAAGATCTCTTGCTGCAAATTGAAAAGAGTAGCCCATGAAGTGGCGACAGAGGGTTTCCTCCCTCAATATCTGTGTGGTCCTGAACCATATGTCTGACGCCATATAACCGTAAATAAAATGGTTTGAGTGCGTCGTTAAATAAAACATTTCTTTCTTTTCCTTATCACACAACTGGGCCTAGCATGTATCCCCCAAATACCCCCCCCCCCCCCCCCCCCCCCCCCCCCCCCCCAATCCCGGACAAACGTTATTTCGATTACATCCAATCATGACGTTGTGTTGCCTTGATGCTTCTAAACGGATATTATATATATATATAAAATCACAACATTCACTTTGAGCCTAGGGGCGGCCATGAATCAAGCTGACGGTGTTGAAATACGACGCCTATGATACGACTATTTAAGTTCATTACACAGGTATGTTTGTTAACACGCTTTTCGATATACAGGACTCGGGCTATTTGTCGTGACAACTTGTGCTCCACGACTGGCAAAAGAGCCTTCCCTACTAGTAAATGTAGAGGATTTTCTCTATATTAAATTGCCAAATTTGTTACGTCCAATTGCCAATGATTAATAAACCAATGTGCTCTAGTGGTGTCGTTAAACAAAACAAATTTTAAACTTTATGCACAAATTACCCATTTATGTATGTATTATATAACATTTAGTGAAATATCTTAAACTATCAGTGAAATAAAAGTGTTATTAGTCACTCAATGACGATAACACATGAATGTGAAAATTTCACTATTTCACTCTAAAATGTGTTATCGTCACTGTAAGAAAGTCGGAACTATTTTACTGCTGGCATTTTAAAAATAAAGATAAATTGCCAAAAGTTATATAATAAATAAAAAAATTCATGTTTTTGTCAAATATGATTTATATCTCATCGAGTGAAGTTTGCAATCATATCGCACTCGTCGCGCAAGCGTGACTCGTGAGATATGATTGCAAACTTCACGAGATGAGATATATAAATCATATTTGACAAAAAACTTGAAATATCCTCTATTTATCACAGAAATGACCCCAACATGGATTCCACGATCTGACGGAACTGAAACAGGGTTACATTACCCGCCTCCCCTAAATACCCCCCTCCCCGACTAAGCTTTCGATTGCACCCATTCGTGATGTTATGTTGCCTTGTTGCCTTGTCTAAACGGATATATATATATATATATAATATATATATATATATATATATATATATATATATATATATATATATATATATATATATACATTAAACATCATAACATTCAATGTGTGCCTAGGGGCGGCCATGAATATATATATATATATATATACATTAAACATCATAACATTCAATGTGTGCCTAGGGGCGGCCATGAATCAAGCTGATGGTGTTGAAATACGACGTGTATAATACGACTATTAAGTTCAAACACGCTTCTCAATATAGGACAACAATTGCTCCACGACTGGTACATCAAAGACTTATTTGATATGACGTAGTATCGATCAAGTTTAATGGTCAAGTTTTTTTTTCTCCCATCCCAACCAGTTCGCCACGACTGCATCTTCGCAAGTCAGTGGCGTAGCAAGGTGTGTGTGTGGGGGGGGGGGAGGTCAGGCTTGGGGCAATGCCCCTCAATCGATTTTTTAAAACATTAATAGTTGATTGCCCTGCCCCCCCCCCCCCCCCTCCTAAAAAACGATAAAAATCCTAGCTATGCCAGTGTCACAAGCCAAGGTACCATCCCGTATAGATACTCTATGTCGTAAGGCTCATATAGACAAGTTGCGACACGTGCATGTGCGGGGGGGGGGGGGGGGGGGGGGGGGGTGGGGGGGGGGGGGGGGGGGGGGGGGGGGGGGGGGCGGCGGCTTGCGTTTTGGACATACACAACACATACGATTACTTCAATGTGGCTGGCGTATGCGTTTCACAAACTCGGGCATCGCACGTACCCAGGCAGGGGCGGGACGTAGCCCAGTGGTAAAGCGTTCGCTTGATACGCGGTCGGTTTGGGATCAATCCCCGTTGGTGGGCCCGTTGGGCTATTTCTCCTTCCAGCCAGTGCACCACGAGTGGCATATCAAAGGTCGTGGTATGTACTATCCTGTCTGTTGGATGGTGCATATACAATATCCCTTGCTACTAATGAAAAAATGTAGCAGGTTTCATCTCTATGACCATATGTTTGACATCCAATAGCCGATGATTAATAAATCAATGTGCTCTAGTGGTGTCGTTAAACAAAAAAAAAGGTATGCAGGCAAGACGTTCTCATTGTAACTAATATATTTCGATTTTTTGTTTGCGAGATCACACACACACACACACGCACACACACACCTCACACACATAGCCACACACACACACACATTTAAGGGTCAGACGATATTTTCGACATTATTTTCTGAATGTCAATTATATTAGCTAGACCATAATGTCACGCATGGTATTGTTCCATTTTGACGAAAGTGGGTCTAAGCAACCCATAAATGAATTAAAATCCACTGTCATTGACACTGTCGACTAGTTTTAATGGTGAAAACATGCTTACATTTGCACGTAAATTAGGGCGAAAGCGAAAGGTCTGCTAAGTGCCCATAACTTGCTTTTTCACAAAGCGCTTCATTTGCACGCGTTGCATGTGTATTCCATGTTCCCAATGCTGAATTTCCGTATAATTGGAGCTTGCGTTCGTGTACGGTGCACACTCCAAATTCGACAATGGTACGACGTCAACTGACTATCGAAGATCGAGGAAGGGCTATTGCTTGGCTTCAGGATGGCAATACGCAAAGAAATGTTACTCTGAGACTTGGTGTCAGTCAGAGTGTCGTTGGCTGACTGTGGCAACGGTACCAAGCAAACGAATTCTGTTCGAAATCGTCCACGTTCGGGAAGACCCCGAAGCACTACAAATAGAGAGGACCGCTACATCACCAATATGGCTCTACGTCAACGCACAACCACTGCACGCCGATTACGTGACAATCTGCGGACTGCGATTGGAAACCGAGTGTCTGATCAAACCATACGCAATCGTCTGAGAGCCAATAATCTACGCTGCCGTCGCCAGGCTGTTCGACCACCACTCCTACCACGTCACAGAACGGCCAGACGTCACGGGTGCACACTTCATCTGCGGGTGTGTGCAACGTGTTCAGTGGTGTCGAGTGATATTTCACTGATGAGTCCAGGTTTAGTCTCCAGTTCAACGACGGTCGGGTTCGTGTCTACAGACGTCCTGGGGAGCGCTGTCGCTGACGTTAACGTTAGACAACGTCACCGGTTCGGTGGTGGCAGCGTCATGGTGTGGGGCGGCATCTCTATCCACCACAGGACCCCCCTCTATGTGGTGGATGGCAATATGAATGGAATCCGCTATCTGAATGAGATTATCCGGCCGTTGGTTCTCCCAGGCCTTCAGCAGATTGGCGGCGGGGCAGTTCTGCAGGATGACAATGCCAGACCCCACCGCGACAGGGTGGTAACGGACTTTCTCAGACAACAAGGTATCGCCAGGATGGATTGGCCAGCATATTCGCCTGACTTGGCCCCAATAGAGCACGCCAGGGACGAATTAGGCAGGAGAGTTCGGGATAACCATGCCCCTCCGGCCAACCTTCATGATCTGGGTCAACTTCTTATGGCAGAGTAGCAGGCCATTCCCCAAGAGTTCTTCAGACGTCTGAACAACATCATGAGGCAACGATGTGTCGAGTGTATTCGCGCCAGGGGTGGATTCACACACTATTAAACGAATGTTCTAATGTGTAAAATCCATGTTTGACAACCTTCAACTTTGACAGCATGTCATGTGACTTTCTTGTATACAGTGACGTTTATTTGTGGTTTTTTGTAAATATGGAACAATAAATTAAATGTTTGGTGTAGTTTACATCATCAATCTAATACACTCTGAAACTTATTTGGTTATACATTTTTGACCCTTAAATTCTTTTGAGTAGTACTACAGCCATTATGTTCATTACACAGTTTTTTCTTTTAACACGCTTCTCGATATACAGGACTTTAGTGTTTAGTCGTGACAACTTGTGCTCCACGACTGGTACATCGAAAACCGTGATGTGATGTATCGGCTTGGGTCTTTTTTTCTTGTCCCATCCCAACCAGATCCCCACAACTGGTGCACCAAATGTTGTGTTTACTGCGCTGTTTATGGGGCAGCGCACTTAAAATATCCATGGGGCTGAACGTAGCCCAGTAGTAGTAATGCTCGTCTGATACGCGGTCGGTCTTGGGATCGATTGCCGTCGGAGGACCCGGGTCCGAATTATGCTTCCCTAGAATATACATTGAAAAATATTCTTGGAACAATGGAAGATGCTTTGCCCCCCACCCCACCCCACCCCCACGCGCTTGAACCTAACTTTACGCGAATGCTGAGTAAAGTTAAAAAGACTAGTCTTCAAACAATGCAATTATCAGCCTACAATAATTAGGGATTGTGTAGTGACGGTAAACAAGGGCGGATACAGGACTTTTCTAGAGAGGGGCTGCAACTGAAAAATAACAAAGCGGCCGGCACCGACCAAGTAATTAATGAATATATTAAATCTACTGCTGACTTATTCATTCCAGTCTATGTTAAATTGTTTAATACAATACTAGATCATTCTGTTTTCCCAGACGAATGGCTTAAAGGTACAATTATCCCAATCTATAAAAATAAAGGGGACCGTTCATTACCTGAAAATTATCGACCCATAACTTTACTCTGCTGCTGTTCTAAATTATTTACAACTATACTGAATAACCGCTTAAAAACATTTATTGAAGAAAATGATATTTTGAGTGAAGCGCAGTCAGCTTTTCCAAAAGGATATTATTCAACAATAGACCATATATTTACATTACATACTTTGATAGATATTTAAAAAAAACAAAAACAGAAATTATTCTGCACCTTTGTCGATTTCCAGAAAGCTTTTGATATGGTATCTCGTACACACTTATGGCATAAGCTACTGGATTATGGCATAAACGGTAAATTTTTAAAAATTATCTACCAAATGTATAAAGGCATAAAATCATTAATATATGCAAACAATCAGAAATCTTCATTATTCCCATGCAGCAACGGCTTCCGTCAGGGTGAAAATTTATCCCCAGTCCTATTTTCCTTGTATCTAAATGACCTAGAAAAATATTTAATAAATTTTGGATGTAAAGGAGTTACCCCCATTGATGAAAACCAACAAAACCCGCTCGACATCGGCATCACTTACTTTGCTTACTTTATGCAGATGATACTGCTACACTAGCTACCAATGCCGCTGATTTACAACACACTCTAAACGTATTCGATCAGTACTGTAATAAATGGAAACTAAAGATAAATATCTCAAAAACTAAAGTATTAATTTTCAATGGAAATGCCAAAGATTATAAATATACTTTCAAACTTGGAAAATATGTTCTCGAAAATGTGAAGGAATTTAAATACCTTGGGGTCACTTTTAGCAAATTAAATAATTTTAAAACGACCAAGGCTCAATTAAAACATCAAGCAACTAAAGCTATGTATTTTGTATTGGCGAAATCTAAAGACAATAATCTATCGATTGAGTGTAAACTTAAAATGTTTGAATCAATGGTTTTCCCAATCTTGTTATACGGTTGCGAAGTTTGGGGATATGGAAAAAACGATATATGCGATTCTGTTCAAATAAATTTCTTCCGACACATCTTGCCAACACCCCCCCCCCCCCCCCCCCATTATTTATGTTATACGGAGAATTGGGGAAAGTGCCCGTGAAATTAAATATTCAAAGAAGAATGGTTTGTTACTGGGCACGCATTATTTCAGGGAAACAATCAAAATTATCATTTCTTCAATGTCATCAAGAGGCAAAACCTATCAACTTTTTAAAGAAGAACTCATTTTTGAAAAATATTTAAATATAATTCCCGAAAGGTTGTGGAGATTAATTATAAAATTTAGAACGTCAAATCACTATTTACCTGACGAAACTGGAAGGTGGAATAACATATTATTTGAAGACAAATTGTGTACTTTATGTGATGAAAGTGACATTGGTGATGAATTCCATTATTTATTTGTATGTATATTTTTTCATAATTCCCGAGTAAGATTTTTACATCCCTATTATTATACTAGACCAAGCACCTACAAATTCAAAGAACTAATGAGCAGTAAGAAAATAAGTGTATTAAAGAAGTTGGCGAAATTTATAAATGTAATTTGCCAGGTTTTTAAACGTTCTGGTAACTGAATAACTCATGTCACAATCAAAACTGTTTCCTAGCTATATTACAATTATTATTATTATTATTATTATTATTATTATTATTACTGTACCATGTACTACCATTACTATTACTACTACTGCTACTATTATTATACTACTACGACTACCATTACTGCTACCACCATTATTATTACTACTACTACTACTACTACTACTACGACTACTACTACTACTACTACTACTACTACTACTACTACTACTTACTACTACTACTACTACTACTACTACTACTATTACTATTACTACTACTACTACTACTACTACTACTACTACTACTACTACTACTACTACTACTACTACTGTTACAGTTATTATCAATTAATATCATATACAAGTAAATGCATGTATTATGTATTAACATATGTTATTATTTCATCCTCCTGTAAACCATCTTGTCACGTTTATACTATTTATTATGTATGTTCCTCTAACGCCGTTGTGGAACGGCCTGAGTGTAATAAAGTTCTGTTCTGTTCTGTTAAAAGGGGAACCTACAATATTCGAAAGTACACTATGGCAATACTCCAACAAAACTGACGCAGATAATATTATGCACAAATCCTGAAATCAACAAAAATTGACCTACATTATGTTGTCAGACCATTGTCTCGTTACTGGCCCGTGCGAGAAGAGCCTACTTTATTACACCCCCCCTCCCCCCTTATTTATTAGCTAAACACATGATTTTTCGGGGCATTTGGATATTCGAGATGGGATACGCACCCCAGCTCTCTCCCCCTGAATAAGCACCATTAACCCCCCAACCCCCCCCAAAAAAAAAACCCCCAACAACCCCCCCCCCCCAAAAAAAAAGAAGAAGAAATAACCCTACCCAAGATCATAGTAATTTAATATTATCCATCTATACTAAAAGGGCACTTTTAAAACTAAAACTGGAGTCTTTCAAAAAATTTACTTCCATCAGTAAAGGAAACAAACATGCTTATTCAGGAGAACTTTCAAAATTTTAGGTGAGGAGGGAGGGAGGGAGAGGGATACAAACACACACAAAGAGAGAGAGAGAGAGAGAGAGAGAGAGAGAGAGAGAGAGAGAGAGAGAGAGAGAGAGAGAGAGAGAGAGAGAGAGAGAGAGAGAGAGAGAGAGAGAGAGAGAGAAGAGACAGACACACACAAAGAGAAAGACGGAGATAGGGAGGGAGGGAGAGAGAGAGAGAGAGAGAGAGAGAGAGAGAGAGAGAGAGAGAGAGAGAGAGAGAGAGAGAGAGAGAGAGAGAGAGAGAGAGAGAGAGAGGGAGGGAGAGAGGGAGGGAGAGAGATGGTGGGGGGATTGGGGTACTTTCCCACAGGCAAAACAACATAACTAACATGTATATATCCCATGGTCTTTGATGTATCAGCATTTGAGCACATGTTGACACAGGCGGGTGCGCTATCACTGACTACACCCCGCCCTAATGTTCACATCACTAGTAGTTAAATATCTTTAAAATGTCAAACCGAATTCTAAACAATATACCATGCATGCGAAATGTACACCTGAAAATGTATTTAGCACCACTTGGATTATATTGCAGCGAAAAGTCCGCCCAGCCAGTACCAATACTGGTACATCAAAGACCGTGGTATGTGCTATCCTGTCTAGATGGAAAAGTACATATAAAAAATCCTTTGCTGCTGCTAATGGAAAAAAAATAAAATGTAGCGCGTTTCCTCTAACACTATATATAAAAAAATATGTAACATCCAATAGCCGATGGTTAATAAATCAATGTGCCCTAGTGGTGTCGTTAAATTAAACAAAATTTAACATTAAACGTTCGCCCGTGACTGCCAGCATCCTTAAATTAATGTATTGACTGGATACAATTGGACATGTCTGCTAAATTTAGGAGCTCTCATAGGAAATGATTACTGTCAAAAGAAAGGTCCGGGGGATACAGCGTGATTTATTATACGTACTAGTGATTATATGATTGGCCTAATTTCCGAAATGAATTATGATTACATATATGTACAATATTTATGTTATTCGAAACCAGATGTTGTGTAAGTTAGTCAAACTATGCATGACTGATTGAAAGCAAATGTTGCTGCATATATACAACATGACTGGACACAAGCTATCCAACTTACTGGACCCTCTCCTAATGCTAGTCTCAGACTACCAATTATCACGATGGAGTTGGCCAACTCGCCGATCTCTCGACTTCTACGACTGTCCAGTTGCTAGTCTAAGCGCTCTTACAACTCAATTCTTGTCATATACAAGTCATATGACCGATTAGTTGTTAACGTTAGTCTCATACTACCAGCTGTCACGGCGGAGTTGGTCAACACGCCGATCTCTCGACTTCTACGACTGTCCAATTGCTAGTCTGAGCGCTCTTACAACTCAATTCTTGTCATATACAAGTCCTATTACCGATTAGTTATTAATGCTAGTGTCAGACTACCAGCTGTCACGGCGGAGTTGACCACTCGCACATCTCACGACTTCTGTGACTTGTTGTATACAACTCCTACGACCGATTAGGTATTAATCTGAGTGAACCAGTCGTAAGTCGATAGTTATAACGGGAAATAACAACAGAACGGTCGAGTTGGCCAACTTCGTCGTGACAGTTGACAGAATGAGCCTAGCATTATTACAAATAATAATTATTGCAATTGGAAACAAAACATGATTAGTAAACATGAATAATAGTTTAGGCACAAAGGCTTCTCGTTTCGATAAAGCAGCAAGGGATCTTTTATATTATGCACTTTTTCATAGGCAGGACAGTACATACCACGGCCTTTGAAGAACCAGTCATGGTGTACTTGTTAGGACGGAGGGTGGGAACCCGAGCTGATAGGGGGTGATCGATTCTGCTACCCATATGCATGACACCTCAGACGGGCGCTTTGCCACTGTGATACACACCACCCGTTTAGCAAATATGGGTTGGAATGGGAATATTCCAGTGGGTTAACTGGCGGGGCGAGAAATGTATTGGCGTAGCCAGAGACGGAGAGCATGGCGGGTCATGACCCCCAACTCCCCACCCCTAAATCACAACTATCTTCCCGTGTGCAGACGGGAGTTTTGGGGGTGCACCCTTGCTTTTTTTCCAATGTATTTTTTCCGGGTAGCATGACCCGACCCCCCCCCCCCCCCCCCCCCCCCCCAGCACTCTATTGATGGAGAAATGTACGTCAAAATTACGAAATATCTGACATCCAATAGCCGAGGGCGGGACGTACACAAAATGTAGCCCAGTGGTAAAGCGTTCGCTATTTCTAGCTCCAGCCAGTACACCACCACTGGTATATCAAAGTCCGTGATATGTGTTATCCTGTCTGTGGGATGGTGTATATAAAAGATCCCTTGCTGCTAATCGAAAAGAGTAGCCCATGAAGTGACAACAGCGGGTTTCCTCTCTCAATATCTGTGTGTGGTCCTTAACCATATGTCTGACGCCATATAACCGTAAATACAAATGTGTTGAGTGCGTCGTTAAATAAAATATTTCCTTCCTTCCTCCCAATAGAAGATGATTAAGAAATCAATGTGCTCTAGTGTTGTCGTTATTTTTTTCTTTTTCTATCACAGGTTTCATGTGCTATTCGTGTTCCTACACGTACGATGACGGTCGCAACGGAATTGAATGTCTCAACAAACCGGGAGCCTTAGGACCGAGATACACTGTAAAATGCGGAAACCACTGCATAACAGCAGAGCAATGGGATATTCGTACGTAGTCAGTCGATCGTTTCTACAAGTTACGCAGTTTAAAGCGACTGTCAAAGTTCAAGACATGAATGTTTAAGGACACCCCAGCACAAAAAAATACACATCGGCTATTGGGTGTCTGAATGAATGAATGAATGAATGAACGAACGAACGAATTAACGAATGAATGAATGAATGAATGAATGAATGAATGAACGAATGAATGAATATTCAAGCTGAATGCCAATAGTTGAAATTAAAGTGGATTTTTTAACGACACCACTAAAGCACACTGATTTATTGATCATGGGCTATTGGATGCTAAATGTTTGGTAATTTTGCCAAGTAGGGTTTAGAGGGGAAACCCGCTACATTTTTCCATTAATAACAAGGGATCTTTTATATGCACCATCCCACAGACAGGATAGCACATACCACGGTATTTGATATACCAATCGTGGTGCAATGCCCATGGATATGGTTTGCTATCCTGTCCAAGAACCGATCCAACGAAAACATTATTTTGTTTAACGACACAACTAGAGCAGATTGATTTATTTATAACTGACATAGATATCAAACATTTAGTACTTTTGACTCGTAGAAATGTCTACATTTTTTCAATAGCAGCAAAGGATCTTTTAAATGCACTTTCGAATAGACAGGACAACATATACCAATGTCTTTGATATACCATTCATATGACAATAGTTGGGACGATTCTGTGGATATATCTCTATTTAGTTTGATAATATATTTAATCTTTTTAATGTTTGTTTTTTTAGGACACAAGCGAATCAACTCATTTTTTCGTGGATGCTCTCCGAACATTGGCAACAAATGTACCCCGGATGTGTGGCACATATCGTGCGTGACGTCATGTCGAGGAGACTACTGCAACAGAGATTTGTTCGTCGATACGAAAAACCCACCAGTTATGAATACATGCAAAGATTTTTACGGGTGCAGTGACGGAGTTACACGAATGACGTCACAGTACTCTATCGCGTTCGTGTGTGTGTTATTAGTGAACATACTGTACTTCGCCTGGTGTTAACGGTGTTTGTATCTATAATGCTAGATTCAGACTACCAGCTGTCACAACGGATTTGGCCAATTCGACAGTTGCGTTGTAATCCCCCCCCCCCCCCCCCCCCACCACCACACACACCACTACTAACTTATGACGGGTGCGCTCAGACCAACAACTAATTGTTCGTAGGCGTTGCCATGGGCGGATCCAAGGGGGGGGGGGACCAGGGGGACGCGTCCCCCCCCCCAAAATTGTTCAAGTGCCCTCAAAATGTCCAAGTGCCCTTTTTGTTTGTAGAATTTTTTTTTTTTTTAAGTAAACAATAATTATATTGTAGATAAATGAAATGAAGATTTTCGTGTACATGCGCAAGCTTGCAGATATGTGTCTGTGTTATTGAGTCTCAATGGGGCCCCATTGAGGTTCTAACGCGAGTGACGCCAATTTACTTCATTATTGCTAGTATATTATGACGTAGAACTGTAGGAATTCATATTAATTGTAAATATCAAAACTTGTAGTAAGGTGCTCTTTTGACGAGTCAATGTGCCCTTCTTTTTTGGTCCCCCCCCCTAAAAATATTTCCTGGATCCGCCCATGGTTGCATACGACAAGACAAGACAAGACAAGAATTTATTTACACTCGGGTCGTTGCACAACGGCATGGGAGGAATATATACATATACAATTTGTAACATTCACTTGACAAGATGGTTGATAATGAACATATACAAAGACCAATAAATAGAATTCTATAAGAACAATATGTATAACAAAAACTCTAAATGCATTAGATACATGTACATATTTAAGAAGATCGAACACAAACCACAAGTTGGTGTTCATATAAATCGAGAATCGAGTTGTAAGAGCGCTCAGACTAGCAAATGGACAGTCGTCGAAGTCGAAAGATCGACCAGTTGGCCGACTTCGTCGTGACAGTTGGTAGTCTGATTCTAGCATTACGTATCAATATATCTTTTTTATTTCCAGTACAATTAATTCGGTAAATATACTGTTAAAATGGTCCTGAAATGTTCACAAGATATTTGATAATTTTAATAGACACAAAAATAATGGGATTAAAGGGACATTCCTGAGTTTGCTGCAATTTTTAAGATGTTATCGACTAACAGAGACTTTTTAACGATTGTAATTACATATAAAAAAAAAAAAAAATTCTACATAAAATACTAGTGGCTGTATATTAAACGTGTTTCTGATCGTCCTTATAATTATTATTATTTGTACAAGGTTAAATTTCATTTTATATCCTAAAATATTATTTTTTCGTACGTACGAAATTATTTGAAGACAAAATCCTGTTTGGGCTTCTTACAAATATTAAGACGACCAGAAACACATTGAATATACAGACACTGATATTCTAAACAAGAAAATATGTTTAATATGTACGTTTAATCGTAGAAATATTTTATTAGTCGGAAACATCTTACAATGCAGCAAACTCAGAAATGTCCCTTTAAAATAATAATTTAAAATAAAATAAAATAAAATAAAATAAAAATAAAATAAAATAAAATCAATATTTGCATTATTTTTGTAGTTCAGTATATTGGTAAGAAATGTACAACCTCTGTAGTAAAACTCTCGCCTGATACGCGGTCGTTTTGGGATCGATCCCCGTTGGTGGTCTCATTGGGCTACTTCTAATTCAAGTCAGTGCGTCACGACTGGTATACCAAAGGCCATGGTATGTGCTATTCTCTCTGTGGGATTGTGCATATTACAGATCATTTAATGCCTAATGTGCGATATGAGATAAAAATGTTTTAGTTTACTTTCGTTTGGTTAACAATATGTATTTGTATTATTTTATTCTAACTTTTATGACAAAAAATACGTGCAATTTTTTTTAATTATATACAATACATGAATGAACATTTAAAAAACCAGAAAGAAATGTTTTATTTAACGACGCACTCAACACATTTTATTTACGATTATATGGCGTCAGACACACGCTGTCGCCACTTCATGGGCTACTCTTTTCGATTAGCAGCAAGGGTGCTTTTATATGCACCATCCCACAGACAGGGTAGTACATACCACGACCTTTGATATACCAGTCGTGGTGCACTGGCTGGAACGAGAAATAGCCCAATGGGCCCACTGACTGGAGAATGAACATTTAACGACACGCAGCAAAAAACAATTAACATCAACGAAAGAACCAATAATATGCAACATAAAAAACACATTTTGAACAAAATCATTTATTCTCAATTTTTTGAAAAAATGCATAGTGTCGGAATAATACCATTAAAGGGACATTCTTGAGTTTGCTACATTGTAAGATGTTTCCGATTAATAAAATAGTTCTACGATTAAACTTACTTATTAAATATATTTTCTTGTTTAGAATATCAGTGTCTGTATATTCAATGTGTTTTTGGTCGTCTTAATATTTCTAAGAAGCCCAAACTGGATTTTGTCTTCAAATAATTTCATATGTACGAAAAAAAATAATAATTAGGAAATAAAATGAAATTTAACGATCAGAAACACGTTTAATATACAGCCACTAACATTTTATGCAGGAAAAGATATTTGATATGTAATTACAATCGTTAAAAGGTCTCCGTTAGCCGATAACATCTTAAAAATTGCAGCAAACTCAGGAATGTCCCTTTAAGCCATGGTCACACTAACAAAAACACCTATAAAATTTATAAGAAATATACACGTATGTATATATGTTACATAGCAATGCTTTAACTGACCTTACATGAACCCGGTGACATGACCATGTATTTTGATGTATATTTATGATTACAATTTTGGCACGTTTATTAATAATAATGATTGAACTATTTTGTCCGTCGGAATGACACAAGAACTATTTATGCACCGACGATTAGTAATCAGTAATTCCTCTGAGAATATAAGAAAGAAAGAAAATGTGTTATTTAACGACGCACTCAACACATTTTATTTACGGATATATGGCGTCAGACATATGGTTAAGGACCACACAGATTTTGAGAGAAAACCCGCTGTCGCCACTACATGGGCTACTCTTTCCGATTAGCAGCAAGGGATCTTTTATTTGCGCTTCCCGCAAGCAGGATAGCACAAACCATGGCCTTTGTTGAACCAGTTATGGACCACTGGTCGGTGCAAGTGGTTTACATCTACCCATTGAGCCTTGTGGAGCACTCACTCAGGGTTTGGAGTCGGTATCTGGATTAAAAATCCCATTCCTCGACTGGGGTCCGTACCCAGTACCTACCAGACTTTAAACCGATGGCCTAACCACGACGCCACAGAGGCCGGTCTGAGAATGTAAGATTGCACAATGTTTCAAAACTGCATTGCTATTGCTTTTACATTAAAAATGTAAATGAGAACAAAAAATCATAAATATACAATGCATATCAACAAAATTAGTTTAATTCTCGTTTGCTTACCAGATATTTTTCAATGCATGGATTGTATGATATAATGAAGAAAAAATAACACACACCCCCCTAAAAATAAAAACACCCACAAAACATACACACACACACACACACACACACCACACACACACAACACACACAACACACACAATACACACACACAAGACACACAACACACACACAACACACACACACTCACACACACAACACACACACACACAACACACACAACACACAGACAACACACACACACAACACACACACACCCAACACACACCCAACACACACACACACACAACACACACAACACACACACACACACACAACCCCTCTTTCTTAAAATAGTTGCCTTTTCCTTTTGGTACTTGACTTGGTCCTTAATTGGATATAAGCACGAAAATAAGTTGAAATGGAATGAAAATCAACAAGAAATAGATTGTCATTTTGTATTATTTATAATGCTCTTGTAGATAATCATAAGCGTACGGGCTCCCATTTGGTATAGCGGGTGGCGGCGGCAGGCTGAATTTTGCCCGAATTAAACGAAGTTGCCCAAATCGGGATATAACCCAATTTTGCATATACCAATTGTGAGGTGGGAACTTTAGGAGATAATACGTCTTGGCGATATCTCATATTTTTCAAATTATTATTTGATTTAAATGAAAAAAAATAAAAGCAGCCAGGATTTAGCAGGACATATTTATGGTTACGTTTAGCAATGTGTCACGGGGATCCTAAAATACCCGTAACTGAATGAAACACGATTGTCCAAATATCTCTCCTAACTGTATATCTATTAGATCTCTCTGTAACGGGCGGTTATACACGCGTGTGGCTCGTCTAGGTATGATCAGAGATACGATCTTATATAAAGTATATATTATTATAGCAGGTTTAGTTCACTAGAAAACACAACAAAACACAATACACTTTGGAATCTGTATTAACCTACGCTGACAAATGTACTGCCGCAGTAGTTAATTAATAACAACAATAATAACAACCCAGAACTGATCACTTAATTAGTTAATCTCTAGGTGTCTAGTTTACACAATATGCTAAGCACTTCACCGTGACACAACACCCACACGTGTGATAATTGAGAAACGCTGCCAGGAGAACTTAATTAATAAAGGAATTACAACTCTATTCCTAACTGGTTAATTTTTAATTAACCCTTACTACTCGTTCAGTAACGTGTGATAATTGAGAAACGCTTCCAGGGGAACTTAATTAATAAAGGAATTACAACTCTATTCCTAACTGGTTAATTTTTAATTAACCCTTAACTACTCATTCAGTAACCTTGTAACACAGAATTAATACTGGTACCTATCACAATAAAGACAATAACCTACAGTTTACCTAGGTCCTCTAGGATGACTGGTTAAGCTTTTTATAATTATTTGGACAGTGAGCCTACAGATTACTGCGTCAGATGACCGGCAGCACCGTCTAAATAATATTGGTATAATACGGTATTAAAATATTTAAAGTCACATCAATCACATCAAGGTTATACACAGAGCAGAAATAAAATTATTTACCAGTCCGGACGGACAGCGATCCCCTGGAGCCTTCCTTATGTTTCTCCTCGATATATCTGAAACCCTAGCTATTTATAAAAAAAATCCGAATATCGCCTGGGGGTACAAGGCGGTACCTCACCTATCGAGTGATTTTCCACAGCGACCAAGACGGCGTATCTTTCTCTGATCGTCAGACTGGCTGTCGCCATTCCGCGAGCAATCCCCTGGTCATAAACAGCACTAGCGGAGTTATTACGTAACTACTGGCCACATGGCTCCACACCTGCGCTAGGTGTGTAATAGAAAAGCTCGACGACCGTCGCGCAAAGGTATCACGTAACAAGTTGCCCAACTGGGCTAAGTGCATTTGGAACTGCACACGGTCCTCTAAAACAATTAATATTGCCACAGGCGAAAAGAAATTAAGAGCATGTACCGTCACACAATGTATGGTAAAAAATTAACTGATTAAAATGTTTACTACTTTTGTTAAATGTACCATAATCTAAAAAATAACTAACGTTAAATTTTGTTTTAAATGTTTTATAGGTCGGAATTTTACTATTTTTATTAACGTTCCATATTGTTAAAATAATAACTGATGTTACAATTTGTTTTACATATTTTATAGGTCAGAATTTTACTATTGTTATTAACGTACCATATTCTAAAAACATTTAACTCATGTTACTTTAAAAACAGGCAAATTATAATTCACTTTTTATTAATGCACCATTTTGTAAAATATTAACGGATGTTACATTTAAACAAAAATATTTTATAGTTCTACACATTTCTTAACTGTTTTTGTACGTTTTATAATAATATTTCCAAAAGTTTTATTTTATTTTCAAGTTGAATAATATAGTCACCGTGCATTATTAGACTTTCTGTTATTCTCGTGACTGCTTGAAATTATAAGATAATGTGTATAGACTCTTTATGCAAGTAGACTTCAAAGCTATTATAAAAGTAATGTTTAACATTTTACGATCATCATTTTTATAGTCTTGTTCTATTATGTCTCTCTCCAGTGTATTAGGTTTATTTTGCCAATAAAATCATACACGTCTTGTTTATGTGTTTTGGTAGTTTATCAAAAGGATTTGAAAGAGAGCTTGCTAAATGGAACTCAGAAGAACCATCTAAAATGTCATACCATCAGGGTTTGGGTATATTACATATTCATCCTCATATATTTTTAGACCTTTAATATCTTTTAAATTTCATATTAATATTGCTAGAATTTCAGCACAAATGATAAAGCTGTATGGAGAAAGAGGATCACCATGTCTACAGCCTATTTCTAATTGAAAGCTTTTTGATAAAAATCCTTTTGGAATTATTCTCGACTCTTATAAAGAGTTTTAATCCATTTTGTTTTCATTGATATAAAATGTAAAACGGCTAAAGCTTGTTCAATAAATGACCACGACCCTGAATGGAATGCCTTTCCGAAGTGTACCAGTGGCAGTAGTAATAATAATAGTGGACCAGTAATTTTGTTTCCTTAAGTATGCTGTACTATATTACAGATTAGTCTTATAATTGCTCCTACGTATTTGTCTTTAATAAATCCAATGTGACTCGTTTTTAATAATTTTATCCAGAACGGTTTTAATCTTGCTGGCGATATACCCAGAGGCTATATATATATATATATATATATATATATATGTATATACATAACGGTTTAGTAGGTCGCCAGTACTTCAGAAACTGTTTAGGTTTATTACTACTGATAGTCCGTCCCACAGGGAACGTCTTTCTATACTATGGAATTTACTACAAGTTATTTATTTCTAAGCAGATTGTTTTCTAAACTGCACATATTTCCAGAACACTTTTACTGTTTTTCTTACGTCAAATCAAACTGAAATTAATTACAAAAATAGCTTTACAGGAGAATGGGACGGACTATACAAGTATTTGTCCCTAATGGTTTGCTACTATGCATTTCTTACTTAAAGGGACATTCCTGAGTTTGCTGCAATTTTTAAGATGTTATCGACTAACAGAGTTTTTAACAGTTGTAATTACATATCAAATATATTTTTCTGCATAAAATATTAGTGGCTGTATATTAAAGGGACATTCCCGAGTTTGCTGCATTGTAAGATGTTTCTGACTAATAAAATATTTCTACGATTAAACTTAAATATTAAATATATTTTCTTGTTTAGAATATCAGTGTCTGTATATTCAATGTGTTTCTGGTCGTCTTAATATTTGTAAGAAGCCCAAACCGGATTTTGTCTTCAAATAATTTCGTACGTACGAAAAAATCCTATTTAGGAAATAAAATGACATTTAACATAGTACAAATATTAGAACTATCAGAAACACGTTTGATATACAGCCACTAATAATTTATGCAGAAAAGTACATTTGATATGTAATTACAATCGTTAAAAAAGTCTCTGTTAGTCGATAACATCTTAAAAACTACAAAAAAACCTCAGGAATGTCCCTTTAAACGTGTTTCCGGTCGTTTTAATATTTGTACTAGGTTAATTTCACTTTATTTCCTAAAAAAAAAAAATTTCGTACATACGAAATACTTTGAAAACAAAATCCAGTTTGGGCTTCTTACAAATATTAAGACGACCAGAAACATATTGAATATACAGACACTGATATTCTGAACAAGAAAATATATTTAATATGTAAGTTTAATCGTAGAAATATTTTATTAGTCGGAAACATCTTACAATGCAGCAAAGTCAGGAATGTCCCTTTAAGATAGATGTAATTAATGGACCTAATAATAAATATGCCCAAGTCTAGCTATATATAAACTCTGTAAAGAAAACAAAAACATCTGAGCCAGCGTTGTTATAATGTTGTTCATAATTCTAGGAAAGTTAGAAGTTTCTAGGTATTTTATATTCAATATGTTTGCGATGAACGTTTCTTGGTTCAATATTAACAAATATTTGGTAGGCTTTTCTCACTCTTCTATCCATAAAATATGGCTCTCAATCTAACAGATTGCCCTTGTAGTCTTTCTTTCAAAATTTCTATTCATGTATTCTTCTTTTTCTTCTAATAATTCTGAATTGAACTATATATTTTCATTTGAAGTTACATTAATTTTCCTTCTAAATCGTACAGTGAAAACGCATAATGCTAAAGAGTCTACTTACCTGTAGGAAGTTATACCTGCTATTTAATGTTATAGTTAATGTAGTGCAAGGGATGCAACTCTCTTTTCACTCGGTTCTCACTCGTGTGATCTCACCGGCCTCAATGGCGTCATGGTTAAGCTATCGGACATACGGCTGGTAGGTACAGGGTTCGCAGCCCGGTACCAGCTCCCACCCAGAGCGAGTTTTAACGACTCAATGGGTAGGTGTAAGGCCACTACACCATCTTATCTCTCACTAACCACTAACAATTAACAACAAACCCACTGATCTGGACAGACGGCCCAAATAGCTGAGGTGTATGCCCACGACAGCATGCTTGGACCTTAATTGGATATAAGCACGGAAATAAGTTGAAATGAAAATGTGAGATCTCATTAAAATGGATGCCAGACGTGGCTCTGTGGTAGATCACTTGCCTGAACTGA